>NW_025778530.1:0-29210 GCF_021130785.1 Homalodisca vitripennis
TCAAAACCTTAGCCTACAAAACTTAAATTTAAAATAATTAATTTCAAAAAAATTTCTTGACATGCGAGTCAGTGTTAAAGTAAGGCAACACGAAAAGCCAACCATAAGCTTGATAAAATCGCTTCCTGTTAGGATTAGAGCAGAGAAGCTAGGCATACATAGTGGACGGCACGGCCGACTTGGTGCAGGTGACGTCACGGCCTCACAGCCAGATGCGCGTGAGCCCTACCGTCTAGTTCTAGTTACCGTGACTTTAAGTATGAATGTTACGGACATAATATAACGCTCCAAGAATATTATTATCTCTTTTCTATTTCAATTTAAACTTAAAGAAATAACAGAAAACAGATTCAACCATGACAGCTCCATGCTATATAATTGGACAATTATCTATACCAAGCTATACATGATCAATTAATTATTACTGAGTTTTAATGAAATATACAAACATTATTAAGTATTGGCGTGTCTGTTCTAAATGTAGTGATTAGGTTAAATTAGTAACTTTACAACCAATTACAATACTAATGTAAATTTCTTAAGAGCTGTTCAAACTAGACCTGGATTGAAGTCCAACTAACCACTCCAAATATGTCGTCTGTTAAATAATCTCTAATCTTGCACCTCAAGACGTTGACGCAATATAAAGGCATTCCTAGAAATATTGTTATTCTACACAACGTGTGGACGTAACACCGGTCGCTTTAGCGGGACAGCTGACGTGGCATGGCGGGAATAGCAGGTCAGATCTTACCGTGATACTTGGAAGCATCCTTACATCCTTATCCCTACCGTCTTTTTAGTATCCGTAGTGGTACAGTGGTATACGCATACACGTACGATATCCGACTTCCACTGACGCACAGCAGTCGTATCGATATACGTCAGCATATGGTTTTAAAACGGAAAAAGTACATAACAGATAGCCCTTTTGAATACAAACATTCTGGTATTTTATTCAAATTCGTATAATAGCATAAACAAACCTAGAATTTTTAATTTAATATCTAAAACCGTACACAGATAAAGAAAATCAAGAAAACAACAAAAAAGGATATAGACGGACAACTAAGCAAGATAAGAATATGAATTACATAAATTATTTGTTTTGGGCTAATAAATAATAAGTTCATAATTTGGGCAGTTTTTACGAGACACCCTGTTAAGAACATACTTTACGTAAAAAAAGAATATATGTTGGCAAAACTCAAATGATTGTTGATTAACGAGTTGTAATTATTTGGGGTCTTTTGCCTGATTAAATAACATGGTAACATTTTGGGATTTTATCACGGGAAAGCTGCGATTGTGGAACAGTTGGCAGCGCAACGGTTCTTTGCACCTGTTGTCTGGCTGCAAACGAAACTACCGTAACTGTTGAGGAGGTTCCCGGTATTACTGTGCCGCGCCGCTTACTGTGCCTTCGTCTCTCAGTGGCATAGCAAAGGGGGGGGGTCCAGGGGGTCCGGACCCCCCCCGAAATTCTAAGACATATTAAAAAATAAAGCATGGAGCAGGAGAAAAAAGGAGGAGTTATCATTACTCTTGTCTACAAACATTAAATTGATTGATTTAATTGATTAAAGTGACCGTTGTTAAAAATATATATGTGCTTTCGTTTGAATCATAAAGTAACAAACGATACTTTTGGGCTCGGCCTTTCGGATAGTGTAGTGTAATCACGGTATTTCTATAGGGCGCGGGTCACGTGACGTCACAAAGTAACCTGAACTGTAACACGACGAATAGTTTAAATTAGCGACCACTTCGTTCAAATTCGTCTTGAGGACGTAAAATGACTGCTTAGAAATTAAGTTACGGCGTTGATTTTAGGTGTCATTAAACTGTAGACGTGTATATAATTATCGAAATAAAAATAAAAAATCACTTTCGGTCGGAAAATACACTTTAAAAACTCTACTGATTAGAACTTCAACTAATATGGACTTGAGTGATTGAGGTAAATGTCGTGTTTTCAATTCAGTTAGGACGACGATTTTTGTTATCATATATACATATATCTACATATATAATTATCGAGAAACAAAACAATAAAATCACTTCCAGTCGGAAAATACCGAGGAAAAGCTCTACTAATTATATATTTATTAGTCGGCTTTGAAATTAATACCTAAAATCAACGTCCTAACATAATTATAAGTACCACTTTTACCTCAACCACTCAACCAGATGAACTCCAATATCGTCAAAAACTTGAAATCTGTAGAGAGCTTTTCTTCGTATTTACCAACCGAAAGTGATTTTTTTCTCGATAATTATATAGGGAGTCAAGTACAGTTTAATGAAAACAAAAATCGTCGTCCAAACTCAATTCAAAAGTACCACGTTACCTCAATAACTGAAGTCCGAAGTAGTTGAAGTTCTAATCATTAGAGTTTTTCAGGGTATCTTATTTTCCGATCGAAAGTGATTTTGTTTCCGATAATTATATACTCGTCTACAGTGTAATGATACAAAAAAAATCTTCATTATAACTCATTCATAAATACCTCAATCAGTGAAATCCAAAGTAACCGAACTCCTAATCAGTAGAGTTTTTCCGTGCATTTTCCGACTGTTAGTTTGATCTGTACCCGAGCAACACTCGAAAAATTGCCCTCCTTTTTAATGGGTGTTCTGCCGTCAGTGGCCCAATGTCCCCGAAGTGGTATTTCATTTTCTCCACAGAATATAGTTGAGTCAATTATACGCTTGAGTGAAGCACGTTTTGTTCTTTTTCTTTCTTATTCAGTGAATCCAACATTTAATTGGTGCCTTCTACTCGGCCAGAATCGAACTTAGTAAGTTTCTGTAGTCATACAAGACAATTTGTGGTACTAGTCGCTGTGAGAGTTGAATTTGCCTATTACATTATTTCACTTTCTATAAGGCGTAGTTACTAAGGCTCCATATTTCTGGTATTTACTTTTACCAGTGAACTCACTGGCAAAATAACACACAAAACGTCCCCCGGATCCCCCGGTTTCGGTCCCCCCCCGAACGAAATTTCTGGCTACGCCACTGATAATCATCCTTTGTAGACGGTTTCTACAACTGAACAAATCCCCAGCAACGTTGAGAGAATATGCAAGTATACCGCTGAAGAGAACTGTTTCTTCTCCACAGTTGCGATCCGTCGTTTTGTGGGAACAGTTGCGGTGTAACGGTTCTCTGCCACCGTTGTCTGGCTGCAACTGAAACTATCGTAACTGTTGAGGAGGTTCCGGTTATGTGCCGATTAGTTTCGACAGCAAAAAAGTTATTTTGAAAAACATATTAAACGACAAGTATATTGTCCGTTACTTGCTATTACTTGGGTTCTCTAACCACCCAACACAGCGACTTCAATAATATTTTGTTAATTATAAGGCACTTATTATTATGCAATTATTTTGAGTGACAAAACTTGTTCCGATTACACTTTGCTGCAGAAGTTCTTTGACTAACACGTAATATCAACAGTTAACGGTCTACCCTCTTCTTCCATAAATTTATTAAACGTTTACTCACAATTTCGCGGGGACTGACTATTCTACGACTTTTAAAATCACCAGACATCTATAAAAAACAAACCAACCACTACACTCAGCACAATCACTAAACAGATTGATTGAGAGAGTCCAGATAAGTTATTAGCGTCAATATGATACGAGAAGGAGGCTGTCGCCGATGAGTCATAGAAATGTTCAGAGACGGAGTGTAAAGTCTACCGCGCCGCCTCCCGCCAATACACACTCTCAAGGCCACGCGCGCCGGGTCAAGTCCTGATTTGTATGTCGGCGCCAGCCCAATGTCTAGGTCACACACATCGTATCGTGGACTGGCGGCGGCGTGGCGCCATACATTGTGAATAACAGTCACGACCTGATCAGCTAGCGCATGCAACATAACCTTTTTTTCAATTGTTCCAGAGTTGTTGGAATATACAAAGAAATACAAAGAACTAATGTAAAAATGATTGGTAAGATTTGAACGCCGGAGTATTTACTCTTTTGAATAAGACTGTGAAATCGATGTCGTGTGAAGAAGGCCTAATTTCCCTGAATATTGAAAACTGTCTCAAAATAAAGAAAACATGGCATATTCTACAATAATTTCCGTTAAAATGTTGTATTTAAAAGTATAATATGAATATTCGATTCGGGTTGTGGTGTGGCCGCTTATTATTCTGCTGTCCCAATTTTAGTTACGTTAGCCTTTGCTTATTTATTAAATATTTTGTTACTTGTAACACTATTAATTAGTTTGTTATAATTTTATTCAATTTGTATGCCCTTGTTTTCAACTTTATTTTTTTTTTTTTTCCACCCTAAAAATGGATCGCGTTATTAACCCATTTTCTATTGACTTTCTGAAAAAAATAAAAGGTTTTAGGTTATTAAAATGACAAGTAATGAAAATTTTTGAACATTCAAAGTGGAAATAACTTTTGCAAAATAGCAGAAAATTTTTGGTCAGGTGAATTTTTCAATATTTGTTATTTTTTTCAAGTTGCATTTTTCTACAACCCAGCAATGGCTGGAGACATTCGTAATTCATACCAGTTAGAATTTTAAATTTTTCCCGATAGTTACAAAGTTGAGGTATTTATTGTTACGTCCCATCCAGCGCTGATGGGTGGAGGCACTTAGTCCACTTATATGAAAATTTTATTCTTAAAATCAACCCCCCCAAATTTCAAAATTATAGTTTTTCTACGCATCCCAAATCGTGAAAGGGATGACGTCAGCGGGAACCAATAAATTTTTCTTACAATCATCACAAGACCCCATGGGCTTCAACAACAAATATTACTCCCACAGAAAAATTTCCTCAATTTATGTTCTATATTTTTGTTATTTTCTTTTCCCCCCATAAAAAACCTTTAATTGTTTTTTTCCCAGGTCGTAGCAATGGGTTATTAAAAAAACCCGTTTTTCCCGGGCCGGCATTTTAACTTAACTAACACAAATTTAAAATGTTGAAAATAAAAATTTACATAGAAACTTTTAATTGAAATCAACAAAATGATTAAAAAAATAGATGATGTCTAAGGGGAGGGGGAAAAGGGAAAATATCCCACCGTTTTTTAAAACCCCAAAGCAAACACGGAAAAAATTCGAAAAACATACAATAACTAAAAAAATTTGAACTCACTTTTTTTATACATATACACCCCAAAACAATACGTTTGTTTCCTTTATTTTAATTTCTCTTTTTTAATTTTAAATAAATTATATATTTGTATTTTCCTTAGTTTTAAAATTACAAAACAAAACTTTTAATTTAGAAATGCAAAAACTTTACAGATCTAAAAGTGCCGACTTGGAAAATTGGCCATAGTTTTCCTTTTTATAAACGAGTACCCATCTTATTCCTTACGTATCCAAACTAGTTCACCCTAGGCGCACCTTAAAAAAAATAAGGGGCCCCCCTAAAAGATTTTTTTTGTATATATTAACCATAAATGATCTATGGGAAAGTTTTATCAACTCGGCTTTCTTTTTGATAAAGCCTCCATATATTAGATTTTAACCTAACCTGAAAAACCCCGGTTTTGGCTTTCAAAAATAACAACCTAAGAAGGGGTTTTTATAAAAATTTCGGCTTTACTTTTAGGGGTATGGCCATCCACATGTTTTCCAGTATTCGATATGAAAAATGGGATTATCTCCAAAAACAGACAGGGGCCTTGAATGGGGCTTACTTTGTAGTATAGTGGGACTGTGTCTTAATTGCGTACAAAACTTTTATCAAATCTTCTCGTATTTTTTAGGTAAAAACTACCTGGGGTACGATAAGGGGACCGGTTTTAATCGAAATTGGCCGTCCCAATAAAAATCATATTTTTTAAAATTTGCAATAATGATTTATATTTACAGTGATAAAAAAATTATTTAAGCAAAATTTTGGGGAAAAATAAAAAGACCATATTTGCCCCCTCTCCAGTTACATTTTCTTACCTCAAACCATATGAGCCTAAGTCCAAAATTTCTTATTTTTTGGGTTATTCACGATTCTTAAAATTTCATTTTACATCCACCATACCACGTAACTCCGCAAAAAATTCTATTTTTATAAATTTATAAAAGGGGTTATATGAGTCTAAGTCCGGGGAAATTCAAAAACCCAACAAACTTAACCCACCTAGATTTATGGTTCTGAACATTTGACATTTCAGCAAAAAACTAAGTCCACAAAATGGACTTGCCATTGTCTTGCCCTACCCACATATCATTTATCTCAAGTCCTTTTTTCTAACACTGATGACTGTAAATTTAATTTACTTTGTTTTTGCTGCTCCCTGCTTTTTAGAGAGTTTATTTGAGGTTGGGACGAGCTTACTAATCAAAGTTTTTTTTACTTTTAACAAACGTTTTGTTTTAAATTTTGGAAAGTAGGGAAAGTTTTACTTTCCAAATTGAAACCTTAATACGTTCAATGAAAATAAATTTAACCCGAAACTAGATTGTCCTAGCAAACCATCGAAAGTTCCGAAAAATTCCCCTCCTCACCGACTTTTAACCCAATTAAAAGTAATATTTTTTTAAAAAATGTTTACAACTAACAAATGTAAAACTTAAAGTAAAATTCGAATTTTACCAGACCTCAAAGGGAAAAATTTTTATTATTATTATTATTATTAGCCTAGGTTTTAAACTGTTGTGCCAAAAAGGAGAAGTAGCCTAAGTGTAGTTTGATTTTAAATTTTATTTCTAGTATTGAATTTCCCAATGCACACCATCCTCGTTTTACCTGGGCATGACCAACCCAATGGAATTTTAACATGCAAAAGTGAAAATTACCCCAAATTGGGAAAAAAAACTAGTAAAACGTACATCTTCCCTTTAAATTTCATTTCAACTCCAGTTTGAACCAGGTGAATTAGTAGGGACATAAACTCTGGGGCCCGTTTAAATAATTTCAGTAAATTTTTTTGGGTTTTATAAAATTTTTTTTTTGTTAAATTATGTTATGTTAACAAATTTTAACCCTATTTTACAGGGATTTACTCGGGGGCTTTAGCCTACCCTACATAATTTAGGTTCCATTTCAATCTGTTAAGCTGGGCCTTTGACCTAGTTACATTTCATTAGGGCGTAAATGCTGTAGTCGGGGAGGGGGCAAAGGGGAGCATTAATTTCTACATAATATTATATTCTTAGGGGGTTTTTTGTCTTCCGACTTGTTATTCTACCTAATTTAACTTTCTACATGTTAACGAAAAATTTTACTTTAATATGAAAAAATTCGGGAGGACGATAAAAATTTCACTTAATTACCAAAAACATGATAAAAATTCAAAAGAAATCCACTTTAACTATATTATATTTTTTATAGCGACATTCTTTGTGTAGGCTATCTATATACATGAAATAAAATCATGTTTTGGCGGCAACATCAATTAAAAAAATTAAAATAAATTGTACAAAACCGAGGTGAAATTTCTTCTATTTCTTGTAAGGCTGGGAAACACTTTGTAGGACAAGAAAGCTCTATGTTATTAAAAGCAATACACTTAAATAAAATTAAAATATTCCAAAATATCTTAACAATTCATTGTTCAGAGTCAAATGAAATGGGAGCTAGAGACGATAAACACAAGTGACAAACTGGAACAAGAATCTGGGAGCATCGACAACACTGGGAAGATTTAGATTGATGCGCTATCTTCTGTGAGGCGACTATTTGAGAATGACATCGAATGATCCAAATACACTCACCTTCAGGTTCAGAGAGTGATTCAACTTTAAGTAACGATATAGAACAAGTACCAAAGTCAATCTGTAAGTACAAATACTACAGCAAATAATATATAATATAATACCTCTGGTACCATACACCGATTCAGATGACACTGGAGAGCGAGCGTTACCGATAGTTACTCAAAACCTAAAAATAAGGAAGAAAAAGATAAGGAATGAAAAAAAGTGGAAAAAAAACATTAGAAAATCTAGGACGAATTTCTGGAAAAGGAGCATGTCAACTCTAAAGGAGATATTGTAAAAGAAAGAACTTTAAGGACCTCCTTGTAAAACTACTTGTCGCTTGAAATGCTCTCAGCGCATAAGTCATGCTACAAAGAGTACCATTCATTCTGACTCATTATAATAGTGAAAGAAACTAAGTTTAACGCCAGTATATAGTTTCTGTTGTATTACAACCAAGCCAATCAGCCCAGGTTCACGGGACAAAGAGATTGGTTCTAGAAATAGTAGAAAAAACAGCCATACTTATTTTCTCAAATGGGATAACAATTTTGAAAAAGTTTGCAAACACATTTTTCTTGAACACACTAGTAATATCAGAAACATTTGGTTAAGTTTGCTCTCTTAAAAACCCAAAAGTATGTATGGTGAACCAAGACCTCGTGGCAAACATGTACCAGGAAACCAAAAAATACAGAGACAGCAAAGGATATCATAAGAAACCACATATAAAAATTATCCGGCAATGATGAAAGTACTATAGTAGGGAAAGGACAAACAAAAAATACTTGGGTAATGATTTAAAACATTTCCTTAATGAGCTTATACCCATGTATGAAAATGAATGTAAAGAAAAAAAATATCAAACCCGACAAGAAATGGTTATTTTCAGAAAATTTTCAATAGAGAATACAATATTTGTCATTTCATTTGCCCAGACAATGACACATGTGATTTTTGGTGACAGAATTGATTGCCAATTAAAGAATGCAAAACGTGTGAGCAAAAGAAAACCTTCAAGCAGAAAAAGCAGAAGAAGCAGAAGCATCTAGATAGGGATGAAGGCAGCACGTAGTACCATTTGAAAAAAGAAGATAAGCTTTTGGACAACGGAAATGAAAAATTTAAAGTTGTTTATGGCAGACCTACAGAAGTGTCTTCCTAACTCCAGCTATCACCAAAACTGTCAAGCTTCTTACTGAGATAGCTCTGGACTCTATAACTACACATTGACGACAGGTAGTGGGCCACAAAAGAAAAAAAAAAAAAGAAAAAAAAAAAAAACAAAAGAATAGAAAAACAAAAACAAGAAAAACGTGGTGCAAATGATTTGGAATGAGACCACTGCAGGTAGAGGTGGAAGTGAGATGGCTTCTTGTTTGATTACCTGGGCAAATGAAGAGCTCAATAAAAGCAGCATTGACACTCTGACTGTTTGGACCGATAACTGCAGCGGTCAAAATAGAAATATTAATATGATTTTATGTACAATTTGGGATTTTGAAAAACTAGTACCAACATTTAATGAATATAAACACAAATTTTTATTAGATGGGCATACACCTATGGAGTAGATTGTAAACATGGATTAATAGAACAGAGCAAAAAAGCATCTTAAAAACTAACACACATAATTTACTACTAAATGACGTGGGCGAAACTTATCGCAATCTTTGTAGCAATTAAAAACCATTCAATTGTAAAGGAAAAAGTCTCTTGAACACTTTCTTGATGTTCTTTCGACTTACTAATAAAGATGGACCATTAATAAACAGAAAAAAAAAAATACTATGGAGAACCTTTCCTCATTTCCAACACAGTTTGGTTACAGGTTCGAAGAGTAGAACTTGGTATACTTTGTACTATACAACAGCTTTGATGATGTTGATTTTTAAAAGTGTGGATTTGAGAAGAAATAGAGAAAAGAAATCAATCATGATGAATCAGTCCGAAACCAAGATGCTGAGAAGATGGAAAATAAGTAATGAAAAATTCAGAGATTTAATGACATCCGTCCAGTGGGCTGGGGTCCCTGAAGAATACAAGGCTTACTTTGAGAAACCTTCCACATGGGGCTAGTGAAAATGACTTTCCAGATATCACGTTCAACATTATTAGATTAATTCTTACATTATATTTATAGTTTTTATAAGCAGTGTAATAGTGTTTTTATTGACGAAAACAAGTATATTAGGTTGCTAATGGAACAATACAATGCTTAAGTCAAATAGCATTAAACAAATGTTTTTTGATTTTAGAAAAAACAACTTTCCAGATTGCCATTACAAACATTGTTAGATAATATATTTTATTAGCATTGTAATAGTGTTTTATTGACTAAACCATGTATATTGGTTGCTCAATGGATACCACTTATTTGGTGTGCTAAAGTCCAAGTAGCAAATATAACCATATGTTTTTGATTAGAGCCAAAATATCGTAAGTCCATTTTTATGTAACAAAAAAATAATTAACATAAAAATACTAAAGCAGTTTAATGCTTCTATAAAACATAAGTAAGTTAACTTGGAAGTAGAAACTAAACACAGTTCAAATTTTATAATAAAGAATAAACACAACTGTTCGTAGTTTTTATGCTTCCTGTAAAATCTACTAAATGTGACTTAGGCCCATATAGTTCTGCAGGTTACAGAGTTGTTCTTTCCCACAAAATTTCAAACATAAATGGATTTTTTCGCGGTACGAGCTCCCAACTGGGTAGGGTACGATAAAGAGAACCTGGTTTTTTATATTCGAAATTGGCCAGTCCTCAATAAAAATTCATATGTTTTAAATTGCAAATAATGATTTAATATATATACAGTTGATGAATAAAAAATTATTATAAGCAAAATTAGGAAAACTAAACACCATTTTGGCTCTCTCACAGTTACAGTTGTTCTTTCCCACAATTTTCACATAATGGGATTTTTCGGTACGAGGGTCCAAACAGGGTAGGGTACGATAAGTGGACCTGGTTTCCTGGTTTTTTATATCGAAAATTTGCCAAACTATATTACTTAATCATAACCATCGATATAATCAATCGATACTGATTAATTATTTTGAACAAAATACTTTATTGATAATCTATATTACATCTGTCATTCAAATCAATACATGTAAGGTAACCCTTATTTCAACCTTTACATATAAGTAACATTTGATTATTAAAAACGGCAGTCAATTTTTAGAAAACTACACGACATTGCTGTTGAAAAGATGATTAAGCGACCCGATTTTTTTATATAAAAGAATGGAATCATCAAATTGTACTTAAAAGCAAAAAAAATAATGTGTTTTTGAATCATGTATACACTTCGCAGTTGTATAATTATTCTTACTTGCAGGATTGTTTAATATCTCAGCTTTGACAAACACCCCCCTGCAACACATTAGTATTAGAAATTTGAGCCATAGGACATTTTTTTAAGGCATATGAAAGCAGTAGTATAATAATACCAAGGAATGATGATAACAAATATTGCTAACTCCTGGATATATTTTTGAATTGAATAAATGGATCATTCAGGTAGCTACATTGCATAGGAATCTGGGGGCCTTATCTATTCCAAGCTCCTCCATTAACGGAATTTCTGGAGATATGCAAACTCTCTTTGCGAATTGATGAAAATTTCTGTCACGAGTATGCAGTATTAAATAAATTATTGAACAGTACTTATTAATGATTTTTTAAGGTATTTCTTTTCTATTGGTAATTATAAGTGTTTCCAAAGAACGACGCCCTTCCTTTATCAGCCATAAACAGCGCAAAGTTTTCCTTTAACTTTTTAATAAAGTCAGTAATAGATGGATTACCCAATTTCCGTTCGTCAAATGAGAAATTTCCGGTTTGAGAGCTGGAGACGAAAAAAAGGAAACATCGGATGGAAAACTATTCTGATGTTAATGTGGTGTCTTCGATCAGATCCCTACAGCACCACTTTGTGAATGCTAAAGCATCGCTCTAAGATAACAATCACAAACTAATTTTGACAATTGACAAATCAATAATTACACCAATTAATGTTTTATAAACTTGAGCCATATTATTTGTATGATTTACAATTTATAACAAAAAAGTAGTAGATTGTTTTTTTTTTTTTTGACGTTTGACCAGTTTATAAAATGTAGGCCCCTACGAGAAAACTTAGAAAAAAATATGCTAAGTTTTTCTGGAAAACATTAATTTTATTTCCATCGATCAGAAGCATTCTCCCCCCCCCCAAAAAAAAGACACTGGATATTAAACAAATACATACGGATGTATGAGAAAGTGAATAGTTGAATTGAGGGAAAGTGGAGAGTATGGTGAGCATATCTCTGAACGATGAGATGGAAATTATTGTTCATAAGAGGGGTTATACTCAGTGCAACATATCCATATGTTTTTAAATTTACTAGTACACATTACTAGTACAATCGTTATGTTAGAGTTACTGTTTATCTGCACCATAGTCTGGATATATATGGGTTTATTTGTTATTAGTACACTAACATCTCATATTTACTAGTACATTTATACTTAAGTTGCATAAGCCCATAGAGGTATTACTTGGCGACCAGCGCGAAGGGCGCTTAAATAGATTTTACTGTACCTTTTGTACTTTACCTCATGTTCATATGTGTTTTATATATTTGTTTCTGGTAGAATCATTTTAAAAAGGTTATCAAATTAAAGGGTTGAAAGAAACTTTTAATATATTATGCAACAATGTATAAATTATATCACACCGAACTTGATGTTTCCCATACTGCAACAATAAAATATTATGTATTTGTTATGATAGTGTTGCAGTGTGTTTCTTTAGTCCAAAGCGTATCTCAGTTCACCGCATTAGTGATAGCGTTTGTATTCCAAGGCAAAAAACTTGATTCTCCAGTTATATTTAAGTTTTACAGATGTAATTTATCTCTATGAACTTGTATACATAAAACCATTTTGATACGTAATAATGGCAGTTCTTTTTTTCCCCTTAAAGTGTCTATTAGGAGCGTTAGTAACTAGACACAGTTTCATATATTGGGCCCGATTAAGGTTTTTGGCGCCCGTTTGGCTATCTTGTACTTCGCGCCCCCCCCCCCAACGAGTTTCCGGCCGGCTTCCCTCTGTCAATTTTCAATAATAAAAAGTGTTCTTGCTGTATAGCGGCCATATTATATTTTTGTTAATATAAAATTTCAACTTACTTAAATTTAAAGACAATTACAGAGAGGAGACCATTTAGAGTATAAAACTTTAGGATAAGAACAACATTCAGCAAACTAACTATAAACTTTAATTATTGTTTCAAAGGTCTAAATGATACATGTATGTATAAACTGCTATGTAATATGTTCAAATTCAACGGTTAAAAAAAGAACTATGCTGTTTGCTGTAATTTCCTAATAACACACAAAACAAACGAACAAAAACTCAAAAATTATAGAAAGTGCAAACTTGCAAAGGGAAAGGATGCTTAATGCTGAGCATTTATTTGTATCTTTAAAATGGAATATGGTCTATTGTTGTAGACTGGTAGGTAACATTCTTTAAAGAGACTCAAGGGTTCTTATTTACCACTGGTTTTGTAAGCGACATACAAAAATGTGTCCTAGCTTCAGCCCAAACCTTACATGAGTTTTTAATTCTTATACATTTTTTGTAGATTACTATCATTAAATAGTCACCATATTTCATAGTTCAGCTCTTTGTTTTGTTACTTTCAAAAAATCTGTAGGCTTATTTTTTTTTTCAAAATAAATTAAAATGCATACTGCTTATTTAAGGCTGTTAAAATTATGTGAATTTTATATCTTACTTCAGTATAAATGCTGCCATAATAATGGGAGATTTTTATTGTTGTCCATTTTATTAAGAAAGCTTTAGTAGCTATGTATAGCCCTGCTTTAAAATTAGCGTTTTTAACTGTAAATCACTGAAAAGGATTTATAATAAATCAATGATGAACATGGTCAAAATTGGGTCATCAAATTTCTCTGGTTTTATTCAAGTACATTATGTTACATGGAAAATGACTTTAGACTTTGGTTTACAACTAGGTAGACTTGGACATTTAATCACAATAACAAACAATGCGCTAGAACTATTAAATTTTTAGGGCCTACTGTTAACAAAAGAACTTTTTATTTTCTGTGACGATTATATTCCCTTGATTAAAACAATAGGTCTTTCTTCCGTGCTTTTGATGAGTCCAAAAAGCATCGATCAAGTCATTCAAACGGAACGAGCTGTACATAGTTCACTTTCTATAAATAAGAGAGCGAGTGCCTGGAGTTTTTTCTTGCTCGTAGAGTCGACCTCAATTAATTCTTGACTCGAGTAAAGAGCAGAAACGGGATCTTTCTCCTGCTGCGAAATTAGACACCGCCCATGATCAAGAAGATCCGCAATGCCACTTCACACGTTCGGAAAAAGAGATTCTAGTTTTAGGGTTTTTACATGTTTCAATTGCGTGTAAGGCTTTAGTCCCGGTCGGTTTGACTTTCTTTCTTTTCCTCCATTCTGTCTGACAGTACATATTCTCTCTTCTTAGAATGTATTATCATCTTTTACAAAATTTTTGAAGATACAAACACTCATTCTGGAAATGAATCATCTAGGTCTGTTGAATATTCATTCATTAGCTTTGTTGCGTTTTCCTTCAAGATTGAAACTCTCAATTTTATTTCAAATTCCATAAAATGTTGAAGGAGTCTCGTAGTGTGACATTAAATTGATTTTTATCTTGTTAGTTGCCCTAGGAGTGTATCAATTGCTTTGTAGTAACAATTTATCAGGAAATGATTTCCGCCCATAAAACTCCAGTGTGCCCCTCTTTGCTTTCTCCAAAAGGGATTTTTTGGTTTCTTTTTCCTTGTATTGTCTATGGTCTTGTTTGTTACTCATGGAAGCCATTTGCACATAAGCTATGCATCACTTTCAAAGTTAGAAAATTGTTTCCTCAATTCTTAATGGAAACTTAGAAAGGACTCTAGGAGCTCTTACGAAAGTGCTGTCTGATCTAAGTCTCCATTCTTCAGATTGAAGTCGTACACTGATGTCATGAAACTTCATGAGTACTTTATTCCAAAAAACAAAATACATCATGGTCATTATCCAAAGACTGGAGCATTCTACTATCAGTTGTTTGGGCTTCAAGTCGTACGTCCCTTTTTTATTTTTCTTCGTTTGAAGTGTTGATGTCATTGTAACGCTGCACGATTATCTTGTTTATATGACGGCTTTACTGGCATCTGCTCTTGCACTCCAGCGAGTTTTCGAAAGGGTCTTGACTGTCAAAACATTCTTTGTCATAATTGCGAACAAGAGAAGTTCCCATCTGTGTGTAGCGATGAATGTGAAGAAAGTTGTACATTTGCTGTGCCAGGGCCAAAATTATTCAACAGAAACTACTACTACTTTTCTGCAGCGGTTCGAACCTACTAGCTGTAACGAAATGAGCGTGCGCTAAGGAAAGACGTAGTGAGCAAGAGGATTTTAGCTCTTTGATTTTTGATTCGATTTTGAAGCCCCTTGTAAACTAACCCAGACATGTTACTTGCATTGTCGTAATACTCTGACTCTCTACAGTCACTGAATATTTAAGTTCAAACTTTCAAGAGTATTTATCACAGCCTTCTCCCATATCTTCCCCTTATATGGCCCACAATTTGGGAATGAACGTTATAGAACCGCTTCATTAGGTGAACCCGTCCAGGTGCTACAAAACGAATGACAAAAGTCAATTGATCCACATTGGTAAACATCTGGATGTAGAGTCGACAATAATCGAAAATAATACTTAGAATTCTTGAATATCGTGAACGCGATTTTTGGAATATTAACATTGTCAGCTAACAGAGTAATAAAACTCGTTTAACGATCGTGGAAGATAAGTATTGAGGGCGACTCCTTTACCTTTATTTCCGAAACGTGAGCAACATGGGTCAGGCCATGAAAGGATCAAACTTGCACAAAAGCTCGATACAGCCAAGGAAAATTACCATTACTCTGGTTGACCCCAAAATTTCACTTTTCACCATAAAACGGAAAGGGCCCCTCGAGAAGTTAAATACTTAACTACTTTCAACAACTCTTGACAATACATCTTCCTCCAATTACTTACACTTCTACTTGATGCTGCTCAATGTAGGTTTTTGCATCAATTCTCTGAGGTGCATTCATCCAGGCGTCAAATATTTGTTCACACATTCTCTGTGCTCTAGAGCTTATTATCATGTTCTTGAATTCTTGTGCTGAATTTTTCCCAATCATTAAAGCCGCATGTAAGCTAAGGTATCGTCGTCCCCTGCCATAGAGCTTACAAAGGAGCACAGTATACATAGCCAGTTTGATTTGGGGTAATAAAACTCCCCCCCCCCCCCCCCAAATGAAGTTCTTTTTTTACAATCTCCTCCATTTTTTAACAAGTTTTTTGAAAAAACAAGCTTTTGTTCAAATAACGGTTTTTGGTCAGAATTACTGCCGCCTTTGATTGTAGGGAAAAATCCCTATCCACACTTGTCATTTTGATTGATGCTGTGCACTGCACATAGTATTCACGCAATGCCTCATTTTTACCGCCAGCCCATAAAGCTGGGATCCATCAAGATTTTTTGCGTTGAATCGGTTAACCTCTTTAATTTGCTGGTACAAACAATCTTGCAAACTGATGTCCCAGAATCTGCTATTTTGCTCGGTTGATGGTGGTTGAAGGGACGTGTACAGGTGCAATTTCCGTTGTGGTGTCTGAAAGTACATCGGTATGCCAGTGGGCCACTGGCAAGGGGGCGTGTCTGGAATCTCACTTCCACTTCCACTATAACACCGCTGTCCTCACTCACGACCGGGGACGTTTTTCGTTCAGTTCCCGTGACGACCGGCAAAATCGTCTTCAGCAGAAACAACTGGGAGTTTCGGGGTTTATTGAAAAAAATTCGTCTAGTCTTATATGAATTTTATTTAGAAGAGGCACTTTCCCCCCCGTTCGTTACGCTCCCGGGCCCGTTTTACGGGTATTTCGGAAACCACTTGGTTTTTTACTCATAATGTAGCCTACAATATGTTAAAAACATAGCAATAACCACTGCTTCTTTTCCTAATATTTTCAGTAATTCCAAATACACTCTACTCAGACTTACTGAATAAATTGTCAGTGTTTATAATATACGAAGCAATGACACCAAAATTAATCACAAACGAAAGATCCATTAGATTAATTCATAGGCCATAGGACCTAAAAATAAACAGTGCAGAACGAGGAGAACGACTGAACCATGGCAGGCTTGCAGCTACACTCTGTTCTCCTAATCTGGTCAGAGAGCGTCCAGTGTTTTGCTAAACGTGCCGAAGGCGCGGCGGCCGGCGGCGCCACCTACGCGTCGAAGCAAAAATTCTTCCCCTTTTAGTTTCCACATACCGTTACGATAATTACTATGCGTTTTGTCACTAATCAGCTAATTAATTAATTTTACTTTTCCTACTTAATAGTTATTTTTAAGGTAAATGGAAGTAAATCTAACGGTCTAGGTGGAATGTACAAAAATTGTATAGTGAAGTTTTAGACTCGCATACCATTTTATTTTACTACATATAAAAATGCACTTCATCTTGAAACTCCGAAGCGCCGCCCCTAAAAATCGTTCCACCGGTCTCGCGCCCTAGGCTGCAGAATACTTAGCCTACTGGTTAATCGGGCCCTGTTCATATACCATATATTACATCATCAGGTCTCAAAATGAAATTTTTCTGCTATACTCGTATAAAACCATAATGTGATGTAACATTTTAGTCATGGAAATCTCATTACGGATATGATCATTTTCTTGATTTTAGGTTTACAAACTACTCTAAATTATTAGGAAATTGTGATCATCTGGGCATAAAAACATGCGTGTTAATAACATTATATAAGACTATATAACTTCTACAACATCAGTCAAGTACTATTACATAAAATCAGATATTAAAACAAAAATTTCCCACCGGTTAAAAGGAGCTTTATGATTAAATGAAAGAGTTGAATATTTGTAATGAAACTACCGTTAGATTTGTTGTTTGTAGGAAAATTAATGTCAAAGTATTACATTGACATTAATTACCACGAAACTCCCTAAAGGGAATTACACAGCTGCAGTGGACATCGGTCAGCCAACCGTCCTCTCCCCAGAGCTAAGTATTGGTAGCATTGATACAGATATGGTTTGTTGTACAGTTGAGAAAAAAATACTGGATACATTCACTTATGCAATTTTTTCAAACAAGCTTCTGAGTAATATCCTCCTTTTTTTGTTATTTATTGGGGCTTTTAGAATGACCATTCATTGCGTTTATATATATATAAAGTATCTACTATTATTATCTGATTAAAATATTGTGCCTTCGAAATAAAATTTTGTTACGTTTGTGCAAAACACATTTAATTTATATGCCAATAAATTCTGTCATGATAAAGAAAATCGATTGATTGATAGTCTTTAAAACCAACAAACTGCACACACCAATATGGACTTGGAGGAGATTTAAAACAAATTTTGACACATTTCCATCCATCACCATCAACCGGAGTGACTGGACACCACCCGGCATCCACTGGGATCTCCAGATGGATTGCACGGTCTATCCATTCATTTGTAAACAAATACATAATGTTACCTCGTGTTGTTTATCTTAAAGGTTGTAACAGAATGATTTGAAATACGATGGTGACGTTTATTCAAGAGCTACTCAGGGGATTTTCCGATCATTTTTCATGCTAAAAACAGTCACGATCAATCTCAGCTCTTAATATTCTATGATTTTATTTTATTAATATGGGCTTGAAAGATATCTCTATAGCAAGCTAATAGAATATATAGCAGCTTATAGAATTTGGCTGCTATTTTATAGTTTTAATTGTGTGAAGCTGCCAAATTAATAGCGGTTACGTTATAAAAGTGAGGTTAGGTTGTAGGTTTAGAGTTACTAGGTTGGGTTAGGTTAGTATAAGTATAGGTTAGATCATTTTAAGTCTAGGGTAGGTTAAGAATTTCAATTAGGGGCGCTGTTTCATATCTCGTCCGTGCATATGTCGTGGAATCCTATGCTGTTGTAAACATTTTTCAACAAAATGTAGATTTCGTATGTATACAAGTTTATTATGAACTGGAAATTTATCTATTTCAATATTACAGCATATTATAATTTTTGATTATTGTATATGTTATTTATTTAAGTTTTATTACGCCCACGCACATATTGATCTTGCAGCTTACAAAATGTTAAGAAATTTATATTAGTAATTATAAGACAAAGAATAGTCTTATGGGTTAAAAAAATACAGTTTCATTCAAGAAAGTACCCGTTTGGTGGACAAAAACTCAGCGAAATATTATCAGCTAAAAAGTTCAGCATCTATTGTGGATTATAAGTATTATAGGTCATAAAAGTGAAAACTTATCTCAAACTAATTATATACTTAAACTTCAAACTGATATCTGAGGTGACGGTTTTGCAATAGTTTTGGTGTAAAAATAAATACCGATCTCAGTACAATGCTATAATAAATAATATTGACAAATATAAAAGATATATTTACGTATATAAGTTCTATTTGCCTTATTAATTGGCCCGACCCTCTTCGCTCAGGCATTTGCTCTTCTTTGGTTTTATGAATTTCGTTTTATATTAATCACTGAATATTCGACCGACCTTGAAATCAGATGTGAATATTTCAAGAACAATCTATAACCTAGAACCACAAAGATTTATTTATTTATACTCTTAATACGAATATAAGTTACACATATAAAGACCTGATTGAAAACGTGATACTTCTTCATAAGAAAAACTCCGTAGATTGTTTAATATCACGAATAAGGACTTCTTTCAGTCATAACGTTTACAATGTGGATACTAAGTTCTCAAACATCTACATGTATAATAAGATTATTATTCCAGGCTCCTTCTGGATTGTGGATTTTACACAGCTGAAGTATTTAAGAGGTATTTAATCGAACTAATTGCTAAAACAGTTTATATTACTAGAGAATACAAAATTGTGGTGAAAGAGATTATAATGGATTGGTGTTTAAAGGTTTAATCTCACACATTTAAGTGGAATTGGAATGATTAATAAGTAATGTGGTTTGTTTTACCTGAAAACGGGATTAGAGAAATGTAATTCTGAAGGTGTTGAACAAAAATATCTTGAATTTAGTTTTTTACCTCATCTCAATTCTCATACCTCATCAATGTATTAAGCGTGAAAAATGATATGTGTTTCATTAAAAAGAAATCATGGAATATTATAGTGTTAAAAATATATCATCGTAAAATAATTTTATTACTAACGTACATATGCTGAAGGATAAAAAGGAGATCGATGTTAATATTATATAAAAATGAAACTGTAAGGCATTATGAATTCCACAAAACTGTTATTGGTGTTGTGTCAGTCGTAGGTTGTTGGTCGACGAATGCAGACGCATTGTGACCTGTATTCTGTAGTTCAGTTTTAATAATTAGTTTTGTGTTTAGTATTTTTATTAGGTGCATGTTTTAGAGTTGAAGTTAACACACAACATAGTGGTTATGATTCCACTAACTTACGCGTGTCACAACCGCTCTTTCAGTATTAATTAAATTGGCTCTTTATTCACACCGCTAACAGATTCGTGATTTTTTTTTATTTGACCTTTAGAGAAATCATATCATCAACAGTCACAAGTTATATACGTTTTATTATTAACGTTATTTACAGCCAAGTTTCAGATTAAAGATTCGCTTGGAAAAATTCAAATATTGATGACGTTTTTAATTGCCAAAATGTCTTAACTGTATTTGATTAAGGTGCTTTAGCCAAATACTGCTCTAGTCAGGTTCTGATGATGGCATATCATGGCTTGATTTACCCCCATCTCACTTACGTGGTGTTGTGGGGAGCTTCTGCAAACAATAAATTCATCAATTCATGAGAGTGTTCAAGCTGAAAAAGCAAGCGATCCCCATTATCGCTCCAGCTGAGTGTTAGAGTGTCGTGCAAAGAAGTCTTCAAAAAATTTAAACTGCTGACGCTGCCCAATATCTACATCTTGGTAATAATTCTGTTTTGTATGCTCTAAATGTGCCATGACGAATGGACGAGACATTCATGAATACGAGACTAGTGCAGAGATGACTACCGAACTGGTAGACACAGAACGGTGGTTTATGAACGCTTGCCTAAACAGGCAGGTGTTCATTTTCGTCAATGATCAAATTACCAGATTCAATAAAAAACGCTCCAACGTCCAAGGTGTTGGCAACTCGTTTCAAACGCTTTTTCGTGCCACAAACATTTTATAATGCTAGCGAGTTTTTGGAACATGAGTGGGAAACCACCAATTAAAAAGCATGACTGAATCCGTCGCTGGAAATGGGAATAGTTTGGCGAATGAATGGATATAAGTGAGTTTGCAAATTGTATGTCTGAAATGAAATTTCTTGTGGTGTATATAACCGAATTTTAGCTAGTAAAAAGTATAAAAAAAATAAATTTGCTGTGGCTTGTAAAATGTTCATGAAATAGCAATTTTATAAGAATAGAATTAAATTTAAAAAATATTGTTTTAAAGCAATATACAGTATTTGTAAGATAAAAGTAAATATATTATATTCCAATGCCGTTACGGTATTAGTGGTAAAACCGAATATATAAATGGCCTTTTATGTAAATGTAATATATAATGTTTTGCACGAATGTAACACAAACGAATGCTTGCTTTCACCCTAATATCATGGTCAATATTTGTTTCCCGTAAAGTTTACAGAGACAACACACGGACAATGTTGACTTCTCTGAGTCTCCTGTGAGTCTCTGGAGACTCAGAAGAGCCTTATGGACTCGTACATGTATGTCTTGGCTCTCTCTGGGTTATTTTACCATTATGTTTTCCTATTATTTCGTGTAGCTTTTACCAGAGCTGGTCTATGATATTTCATTGTTGTAAACATGTCCTTAAACATTTGAAAGTGATTTTGGTAATATTAAAATAAAAATTGGCCTTCTCCGTAAGAAAATGATCTTGTACGTTTCCATTTTCATTCATAACATTGACATCTCAATGACAGATTAGCCTAAGACTTTAAAAAGTTTAAAATTACTTTTACAAGAGTAAATAGTGCATTTAGAAATATATTTCCTGGTTTTGCACCTCACTTAAGTGTTCTTTAAAGATTATAAAATAAATATAATTTTATGCTTTCAGAATCCCAGAATATATTTTAAGTGTTCATATTTAATACAAAACTAATGATTAATTTTTAAATTATACTGTATTTTGGTGTCTACTGCATAAAATTTATATTGTTCCTTATGTCTATTTTTTTGAGAAATGAGAACAACGGAATAAAAAATGTTAAATATAGTTCATTCTTGTGGTTTGTAGCAAATATAATCGGGAAATGGTATATATTGGATTTACAGTAGGATTTAACAATAAAGAATTATATAAAAATAAAGGAACCACAATAAAGCTAAAAAGTTTCTGGATGAGGTCTGAGAACGTAGCACCTGTTAGCTCTATTAGGGAACCACAATAAAGCTAAAGTTTCTGGATGAGGCCTGAGAACGTAGCACCTGTTAGCTCTATTTGGAATCACAATAAAGCTAAAGTTTCTGGATGAGGTCTAAGAAACGTAGCACCTGTTAGCTCTATTTGGGAATCACAATAAAGCTAAAGTTTCTGGATGAGGTCTGAGAACGTAGCACCTGTTAGCTCTATTTGGGAACCACAATAAAGCTAAAGTTTCTGGATGAGGTCTGAGAACGTAGCACTTGTTAGATATATTTGGGAACCACAATAAAGCTAAAAGTTTCTTGATGAGGTCTGAGAACGTAGCACCTGTTAGCTGTATTAGAGAACCACAATAAAGCTAAAGTTTCTGGATGAGGTCTGAGAACGTAGCACCTGTTAGCTCTATTAGGGAACCACAATAAAGCTAAAGTTTCTGGATGAGGTCTGAGAACGTAGCACCTGTTAGCTCTATTAGGGAACCACAATAAAGCTAAAGTTTCTGGATGAGGCCTGAGAACGTAGCACCTGTTAGCTCTATTTGGGAATCACAATAAAGCTAAAGTTTCTGGATGAGGTCTAAGAACGTTTAGCACCTGTTTAGCTCTATTTGGGAATCACAATAAAGCTAAAGTTTCTGGATGAGGTCTGAAGAACGTAGCACCTGTTAGCTCTATTTGGGAACCACAATAAAGCTAAAGTTTCTGGATGAGGTCTGAGAACGTAGCACTTGTTAGATATATTTGGGAACCACAATAAAGCTAAAGTTTCTTGATGAGGTCTGAGAACGTAGCACCTGTTAGCTGTATTAGAGAACCACAATAAAGCTAAAAGTTTCTGGATGAGGTCTGAGAACGTAGCACCTGTTAGCTCTATTAGGGAACCACAATAAAGCTAAAGTTTCTGGATGAGGCCCTCAGAACGTAGCACTATGTTAGCTCTCTATTTGGGAATCACAATAAAGCTAAAGTTTCTGGATGAGGTCTGAGAACGTAGCACCTGTTAGCTCTATTTGAGAATCACAATAAAGCTATAGTTTCTGGATGAGGTCTGAGAACGTAGCACCTGTTAGCTCTATTTGGGAATCACAATAAAGCTAAAGTTTCTGGATGAAGTCTGAGAAACGTAAGCACTTGTTAGTTATATTTGGGAACCACAATAAAGCTAAAGTTTTCTGGATGAGGTCTTGAGAACGTAGCACCTGTTAGTTATATTTGGGAATCACAATAAAGCTAAAAGTTTTCTGGATGAGGTCTGAGAACGTAGCACTTGTTAGCTCTGTTTTGGGAATCACAATAAAGCTAAAGTTTCTGGATGAGGTCTGAGAACGTAGCACCTGTTAGCTTTATTTGCCGCGTGAAGACTTGAAGCTGGCAGGAAGGGCTTCTCCTACTTTGGACCGAACATATATTATAAACTCTCTTAACCTCTCAAGGTTAAGATAGCTTTTTAGAGATTATAGTATATTGTAGCGTAGTAATAATGATTACTATTAAATTTTGTGACTTGATTTGTTGTTTAACGTTCACAGTCAAAAGAATTTTTTTATTTAGTGCAGTTGAAAAACTTCAGGCTCACAATTATTGTTGATGTTTATTTCAACTTGTACTAATCATGCGGACTTAGTCAGCTTTTTACAATTTTCGAATTAACTGGTAATATCGATAAATGGTAATCGATAAAAATATAATATTCATTAGAGAAAAGATTGTACACAACTTTGTGGAAAAGAAAGAAATGGGAAGCACAAAATATGCGGCAAATTGAAGGAGGCAGTTTACCGCCATTGTCTTTACCAAAGGTGGAACACAAAGGGAGTAGGAAGCGGGACGTTAAGATAAAAGGCATTCCTAAATGATTTCATAAAAATTTCAATGAGAAATATTTTAGTTAATGAAATGTGTCCAGGGATGAAAAACAGAACATCTCAGAGATATGAGCAGCAGCGCGATGGATTTCGTGGAATCTCTACCTCAGCAACTTAGTGGTTCTGTCAAAGCGAGATTGAAAGTAAACAATAAGAACGTAAGTAATTTGAAATTGAATACCATAGTCATATCAAGCTCAAATCTTGAATATTTCAAATCATTCGGTATGTATTAATACCTTCTTCTTACAGCAATCACTCAAAATGTTGAACGTTGCGTTAACGGTTAATTTGTAGGTTATACATTACGGTCATACAATACAAATAATAAAGGAGGATACAAAAATAAAATAATAGCATACATTATAGAATATAGCATAAAATAGAGTAGCCTTATATTAGTACGAGATAATCAATGATATTGAAATTATCGTATTTTCCTGTAAGTCCTCTGGAAATATAAAGTTTTGAAACGAAAAAAAACTGTGTTTAAAAAAAGATAAAGGAGCAAAACTTTTTCTAAGCGTAAAAAATATTTATTGACAAAATCTAAAGAACGCAACTTTGATAATAGTCTGCTTTAATACACATTAAATGCTAGTAGTTTTCTTGAGCATGGTGATGGTAATTCATTCTTAGGTACAGCAATTTTGATATCTTTCAAGCGTAAAACATATATTGAAACCGCACATCGCCGCGTCAGCACACCCACCGAGCAAACGCAACAGGGAATGCGGCGTGCCCAATGGTGGGCGAAACGGGATGGCCCGGATCAAAACTAAACAAGCTAGGTAACAAAAAAAAGAACAACCGAGTGGTCAGTATACTCAGGTTTTCATTTACTAAGGGACAGATAACATGGGGTGGTCCGTATCCAGGTTCAAATATAAATATGTACTAATATATACTATACAAAAAATTAAAAAGTAGCCCACAGACTAAGTTATAACCCTCACATACCAATTCTTTTGGTCATAGGGTGCACCTGCATACCAAAAATTAGAAAACGCCATAATTTAGAAACAAGAAATGTCCAATTCCACCACCCGGTAATCCTGTCGGCTCTAAAGGGTGCGGGCTCCTAATGCGAAATCCAAGAAATAACTTAAATATAAATATAATAAAACTAACTTAAAAATTAAATACAACAAAATATAAACTATAATACACCAAGTGGCAACAATAAAAACAATAACTGCACCAGGGTATCAGCCATGATGTTGGACTGGTAGAGTAATGTCGCATCATGGTAGGTCCGTGACCTTCATAGCAGAGCGCATAAGGCGGAAGGTTGTCCTCTGCGACCACCGCAGTGACTGGATGGAGATGACAGGAGTAAATACAAATTCATCCCTTTGGACCCTGAAAACCAGGAGTTTCAGCCTAGTAACCCCATTTTAAAGTATAATAAAAATTATTAAATAGTTTTGCACTAAACAATAATAGATTTTAACATACAAAGTACAAAGTTGTTGCCACAAAGTTATCCTACTCCAAGTAATTTAAGTTAAGTTTAAATTACCAAAATTTCAAAGTAATATCACAGTGACCGAATCAATAAAGCTGTGAGTAAAAAAATTAAAAATAAACCTTAAATATAGAAGCTGGTTAACATTAAGAAAACAAATAAAATAAACAAGATATATCCACTTTAGCACAAGACTAAAAACAACTAAGTAAAAATAATAGGAATTTTACTTTTGAGCGAACGGTATACGCAGTAGCCTATACCCATGACGTAACAATTTGGGTTCCAAACATTTTTTAAAACAGGCATTTTAATTGACAGAATAGGCTATCAAAATTGGTGAAAAGTCAAGGGGTAAGGGCATTCTGCACTTAAAATTAAAATTCCCAACTCAAAACAACAACCCCAAGGAAAGTTAGTAAGAGTATAATGGAAAATACCCCTCTGTCCACAGAAACAAAAAATTAAGCGTTTTACTCTTGGTAATAAAAAAATTTAATGATTAGGGTAAAAAAAACTTGAATGGCCAAAGAGTAAAAAAAAGCAGCCTACATTAACGAGGAATCTAAAATTTAAGAATTTGATGGCTGATAGGGCCTTAAATATAAACCAAGTAGGCTATAAGGGGGAGTTATGGGCTAAAAGACCCGAAGAACGTTTTACATCTCTCAGAGAAAGAGGCCTTAAACTTTAGCAACAAACAATGAACCTTCAAGCAGTCCCTCTACTGGGTTTGTTTACACAAAACATACATAACAAGTGACACATTACTAAAAATACAATATTGGACTGTCAGAAGTAAAAAGAAACTAGTAACTATGAAGCCTAGGACTGGGTCCTCACTGTGAGATGACAGAAAAAATAAATTTTGAAGCTGAAGAAGAAAGTGGTGAACAAAATAATAAAAGAGTGTAAGAGAAATAATTTGGGAAAGGCCCTAATTTAAAATTTAGTTAACAGCCAGAAGTACTAAAAATTTAATAAAAAGGGGAAAAAACTATCAAATTTGGAATAACCCATGCTCTAGCTCTTAACCTTCACCCAAGTTTGAAGAAATGAAAATCAATCACTAAATTTTTAAAAGAAAGAGAAAGCAAACTATACTCAGTCAGTTGAGGGGCCGGTAAACCTAGCCGCACATGTATAAGATAGGGAAACAGCTCAGCAAAATTCCCAAAACACTTAATTAACACAAAAAATATTAAATCTGGAGCTCACTTCTAACCAGTACACCACGGCTCAGAGTTCTCTACGCCACTCTGCCCAGGAAAAAGCCGCCCCAAACGCCTTTCAAAAAGGGTCAGTCGCCCTCTGGCAGCCAATAAACCACACTACACACTATATAAAACACAACGACCAAGTGAGCCGGGTGGAGATATAGGTATTGAAGCCAGGTGCTCAATATTAGTAAAACATAATTAAAACAATAATTGTAAACTAAAAGAGTACGAATTATAAGTTGAGAAAATTTATCGCTCAGAAAATATTGTAAAATCTACAGAAAGTAAGTTAACTAATAAAACACTTGTACTAAATTAAGTTTTTACAAACTCCAATTTTCCAGTTATGGCAGTAATTTTTCGGTTGATATTTGGTTGCACTGAGAAACGAGGCAGTTCTGTTTCTTTTCTCTCTCTAAAAAAAAAAAAATAAAATACAAAGATATCTCTTAATTTTAATTTCTCTGTGTGAGTTTCTTAATAAATCACTTTTAATTTGGAAAAATAATGTATTATTGTAAGGTAAAATATATGGATGTGAATAAGACCCGGTTTAAAACTAAAGTTCCACGTTTTGTACACTCGTTATTATAGCACATACATTAAATTTATATGGAACTAATACTTTATTAAATCAAAAACCAACTTTTCGGAAATACTTGATTTTATTCCGGAGATTAAAGTTCACTCAAAATTTGACAAAGTTTTACAAACTTTAGATTCGAATTTTCTTCAAAACTATCACACTAATCGAAACCAAATCTAATTAAGAGTCTGATCAAAAATGAATTATTAAATTAAAAAATGAAACTAAAAAATGTATACTTCTACCAAAAATTGGTTTTAAATTAACAAGATTAAATAAAAAGTTCTCTTCTCAAAATATTCAAAAAAATCAATATAACACAAAACTTGATACTAATTTAACGACCAAAATTTAATTCACAATACTTCAAAAAATTTAATTAATTCTCAGACTACTGTAAGATGGGAGGAAACTTTATGAATTTTAATTTAACAAACAGTATTAAAAATAAAAAGATACTTAAAACTATACGCTGGTACGGATCTTACTACTCTTGAAGATTACGGGAGGCTGATAGATATTTATTAAGCACTGAAGAAAAATTAAATACTTGAAATAAATTTACAATCGATATAAAAAGAATTACTCTAGATCCCAAAACTATAGGGTTAGAGGAAGGACCTCGCTTCTCTACTGACGTCCTGCAACCTTCTCGGTCGTGGCTTCAAGACAGAACTGATCCCCCCTGTCTCTCCTGCGAGCAGGGTCGGAACGTATCACCGGTAGTCATCTCGATAAGCTGATTGACCGGTCTCGAACCAACAAAAGACAATGTCCACGCACCGCGTCTAGATAAACAAGAGCCTATTTTCTACCTTGATTCAGCATAAAATTAATTACAACTACGGTACAGTTTTCTCGGATCTCCAAAAATTTTGTAATTGCACTCACTTCACATTTTAATGAGACGAATACATTAATCTTATTCGTTTTACTGGTTGCCCATCACCGTAATTAAGATATTACCCGGGCTCGTGTATTGTGACTAAACGGGACAAGCTTTTGTGACAAGATCTAATATGTGACCTAACACTCGACAAAAGGATCCGTGGTAATATCATGTGTGAAGCTCAAAAAAAAATAGATTAATTGTGAGCGTTATTTAATGATGTTATTTGAAATTAATTAAACTCTCTATGTTGACAGAACATGAAATATTTCAAACGTTATTAATATACATAAATACATACATACATACACACATATTTATATATATATATATATAGTTTATACTTGTATTTACTTTATTTGATAATTAGTATTTATTTAAATTTCTTATTAGGATGTGTCATTGTTAATTTATATTATATTTAAATTTAATATTGAATAATATTGGAAATATTGGCTGGTTCATAGTTGTACTATGCTATTTGTTATTTCTCCATTACAATTCTTAAGAAGATAAAAATTAAGGACATTTGTGAATTATGTTTAGTTGTTTAAGAAAAATAGAGCTACATACATAGCATAAATCACATGCCAACACTGATTATCTTATTAACTATGTTGTATTGTAAAAATTATTCCGCACGAGTTCAACTGAACTCATGGAATATGTATTTTCTTCTGTGTTTCATGAAAATAAAAGGATTTTCTGAACATTGATCTTTAAGATAAACTAATTATAATTTGTTTCAATATTAGTGCTCCGGTTCTGGTGCTGTGGAAGGCAATAAAAAAACTCCATCAAATGTGTGACGTGTCTCATGTACACACCAAGCCAAACAGAACGAACCCTAGCGCATGCGCATGTGCTACCTTTCCTTCTCCATGTTCTCCGGTGATCACGTTGAATAATGTCCACACTTTCTATGTATTGTAAACAGATTTGTATTGTCAGTGGCGCATGGACTAATCGGTACACTTC
>NW_025778531.1:0-32789 GCF_021130785.1 Homalodisca vitripennis
AATGAGGTATCTTAAAATGCTTAGTGTAAATAGTATAAAGTAAAGTACTCTCTCTCTCTCTCTCTCTCTCCTCTCTCTCTCTCTCTCTCTCTCTCTCTCTCTCTCTCTCTCCACAGTTATTACCACAGTTATTTTATTGAAGACAGCATTTCATTTAAGAAAAGCAACTAAGACTAGTTTCCTGAAACATTAAAGTCAATCAAAGCCAAGTGGTTATCTCAATCTGTAAAAGTGATTCACAAAAGGGGAAAAAACGTAAATAGGTTAAAATAATAATCATCAATAATAATTTTTCACCTGTTACATAAACAACGTCAACCCCTGACGTAGTAATGACTGATTAAAAATTAAACTGCGAATATGTCATTATATTATGTCAGTGCTAATCCCTAAAAGATACAATCATCACAGCATCCATTGGATTAAAGATTTTACAGTAAAATTTTCCACAGATCCTCAGGTAACGGCTTTGAGTCCAGTTAAATCAGAAAGAGATCTTGATGTTTGGAAATTTAGAAAGTCACCTTAATTTTATTTACTTTCAGGACTTATGTATTCAGAAGAAAGGGTTACATTTAATGACATAAGATAAACTATAGCAACAGTTTACGCATTACAGAGAGTAAATTCTTATCTTGTAACGTCCACAAATCTATAAACTTAATTTCTTATTTAAAGTGTATAATAGCAACTTCTAGTAACAGATAACATACACAAAATACACAAACGTTACAATCATAGAGAAAACCCATTTCTATACCACACGGGAGATAAAGATAGACTGCCACTGGTTTAAAAATACTGAGTTGGTTGACTCTTTTATCAGGTAAAAGGCCTTGTAATTAGAATTATTACAAATAAAAACCGAAAAGATACAATATAAATTTATGCCGTCTATAACGGAATCGTTGTATTCGGTATTAGGGAAATAAATATTCATAAATCTGATGACAGGAGTGAATTGAGCTAACTTTTGCATTCCATTTATATGATCCTACAGCACTTAGCGTGGGCGAGATTGTTTTTATAAGTGTCCTATAGTTTTTGTTAATACTTCATTTATATAGGTTTGCACTCAAACCTTAATCGACTGTATGATCTACGTGTCTCTTATAACACTTTTTTTCCTGCTGTACATTAATTGTCTCTATAAACCTTTATAGAATTACAATGTTTTCTATTATAACCACAGCACTGTAATTTTGGAAGTTACTTTTGTTAGAATAGTACTAACTAAACTATACCATTAAACATAATCAGATATAAACGGTATGACTATTTTTATGTAAATGACTAATCCATTTCAATGAAAAAAGTATTGAATAAATATTGTTATACGTAAAGGTTTTAAACGAGTTAAAATAGTTGATACTATTGTTACCAACATCTAGATATCCCCCGTCTACTGTCAAGTTCCGGCAGATAGAAAACTTCCGAAATTTTAATTCAACTTACATCTAGAAACTTTTTACTTCTGGCATATTCATTGTATTGGCCTGATGATGCTAACGATGCAGTTTTTTTCCTCTGGCGGTCCACTGACTGCTGATTCCCAGCATAATCCAGCATTTGCCTTCTGACAACTCAAATCCCCTGGGAGTCTTGGTCTCTTGGTCCAAAGTTGAATATAGGGGCCAACTCATCACTCACCGGGTTTACTCAATTTCTTCATACTCCTCAGTATTTTTGTAAACTTCTTATCTTAAAAAAATAGTGTAAGTAAAACAAAATTTTAATTTATAATTAATTTGCTTTAATTTTATTATTCAATAAAGATCCAATCGTACACACAGTTCCATATCGTGTAAGAAAATGTGATTAAATAGAAATTCATTATTTATGGAGACAGAAAAAATGTTACTGTTGCCGACGGTTACGATGTAATGAGTCAGTAATAATCGGATTTGTTATGCAACGTTTACATAGTAATACAAAATCTAATATTTATACACTATTTTTTATAAAAATATTGACGAAATTCTTTCATTCATTTGAACAAGCAGGTTTTTGTGATTAAATAAACAGAATTTGTTATGAAATCAGACCAAAATTCAAAATGTTTTAATTTTCCAATGTGGCCCAATATTTTTTAGTAGTTTCCATATTTATCTTTTAAAGATAGCAATGATTCATGTACATGTATGCTCAATCTCAATGCAGTCTTGGACTAGAAAGGTACTTTGTACCACCCTCAACAGGCTTATCACTTGCGGTATGCTGGCTAGACATCTTTATCTGACAAATGTGATAAGGCTACCCTTAGTCATTTCATTGGTGTCTGCTGTTAAGGACAGCTTGTGGGATTTCTAAATGCCGTACACAAATGCAGAGGCTTTCGATAAGTTAATGGTGTTAGGCGAATGTTTTACAAACTATGTGGCTTCGGCGAGGGTGTATGCCGAACGGTTTCTAAATAGAGAACCTCAGTCAAGAATGGCCTTTCAAAGACTTGCTATTCGAGTTCATGAAACGGGACAGGTACAGCCTGACAGCAATAAGGGAAAAACACTTGCAAGGCCTGAAAGAAGTGATAGGGCACCATAAGTATTGGCGGCGGTGCAACTAAACCCAAATGATTCTTCCAGAAGAATAGCTATTGATTATGGTATGAGCCAAAGTTCAGTGGTGAGGATCCTGAAAGACAATAAAATGGATCCCTACAAGATGTCCCTACACCAAGAACTTCATGGTAATAATGGCATTCAAAGAATGAATTTTGTTTGTTGGCAGGAGAAAAGTTGCTACAAAATGAAAATTTTTTTCGAAATTTACTATGGTGTGACGAAGCTACATTTCGGAGCAACGGCGAAGTTAACCGTCACAACATGAGGTACTGGGCTCATGAGAACCCCCACTGGATACGAGAGGTTTACAACCAAAGGTACTGGACTGTGAATACTTGGTGTGTTATTGTTGGCAGGAGAATTGTAGGTCCTTTTTTTTTGAAGGACACCTTCATGGAGAGACTTATAACAACTGTTTAATTAATAACTTGCCCAACTTATTAATAGATGTATCTGACGAAGTTGTTGGCAATATGTGGTTTATGCACGACGGTACTCTCCGGCTCACAATTCGCACAACGTGCGACCAAATGCTTCATGAACAATATCCTGGAAGATGGGTTGGAAGAGGTGGTCCAGTTAACTATCCACCAAGATCCCCTGATTGGACCTGTATGGACTTTTACTTATGGGGTAGGCTGAGAGACGTAATTTATGTTTTACGACCGACAACACCCAAAGATATGAGGCAACGAACCCGAAATGCTATAAATTCGATCACCCACGAAGAAGTGTTGCGAGCTGTAGATAGCTTAATTTTCCAGATGATAACTGTGTTAAGCAAATGACGCACTAAAATTCAAGCACCTGTACTAGCAAAATCAATGACAGGTAAGATTATGGCTAGTTCAGAGGTCATTCAGAGCTATTAAGCAAATTAAAAATGTTAGGACATATTTTATTACATATAATTTAAAAGTAATTTGTTACATTTTGTAAACAGACATACGTAATTCAGTTTCTCGGCTGCCATTTTGAAACAGTAAGAGATATGAAAAAAAATTAAATACAAAGAATGTTTGTTTTAAAAAGACATTTAATTTGATATAAAATTTATTATGTTTTGCTATTTAAGAAATTTTTTGTGTTAGGATTTTTTGTATTCTGAAATTTTTAATATTTTCTGAATTTATAAAATCCATTGAAAAATGCTAGTACCACATGTTTCATTGAAAAATGGGTCAATAACAAGTTATGAAAAAATATGGACCTGTTCCGTATTGTAGATAGGGTAACACGGTACTTTATTTAAAGTTCTATTTCAAAACGTTTTGGTACACCCTGTACATACGGTTAAAGATAATTAACTTTTGTTTGGGCCAAAATCTTCGGTGTAATTAGACCTTTAAATTGATGTATCACACGACCCATGTTTACATTTGAAAATTCCCCAAAAAGCACCGCTACCCCTCCAAATTGGGCCCTTTAGGGGCATTTTTCAAAATTGAAATTTAAACGGATTCGGATAGGCCAAATTATAGAGAAAAGAGAGAAAAAGTGTGGAAGTTAGTTATAAGGACAGCTGTAAATACTGCACGGGTGGTCAGACTCACCCTGTATATACCCCTATGTTCCTCCCCCCCCCTTAAGGGGGAAGAAAACATTTCCATACATAACAAAACCCATCAGTTGGTAGTCTAAACAATCCATAAAGAAATTAACTTCATCTCTATTCGAAATAGATATAAAAGGGAGGATGGCACTTTTAAGACACCCTGTACACATTATTGCCATCATAATTAACCGATAAACAAAAGTAGAAATGTTCGCTAACACTCAAAAATATGCAGTGATTGGACATGAAATATATTCTAATTCAGTGATGCCTCTATATGTACGTGAAATTTGATGAAAGCCCCTTTAACCTAAATATCAGTTTTTTAGATATCTTGCGGAAAGACAAACATATAGACATATGAACAGACATGACAGTTTTTCATAACTCGTATGGTAGGCTTCGCTAGCACTCAGCCAATTACTATTAAGAATATTTTAGACGTTATTGTTTGATGTCCAAGTAATATATAACTGAAATTTCTACAGACGACACCTTTAAATAATATCTGTATAATGACAAAATAATGGCACTGGCTTCCGTGTGAGGAGCTCATCCCGGCGATAGATAACTTCCCTCAGATAACCCTTGACGATCGTTAGTTACGTATTTAATGGTGTAGTCTTTATACCAAACGAGGTCATAAACTTATACTGGTTTAAGTGTTTGTTATGAACAGGATGCCATACGATTTCTGGGTATTGACAAGATTATAATTTCTATTTATCACTAATTTACAATAGATCAATGACGAGATCATGACGAAATACCCACACCTCGAAAAAAGAGATAATGAGGCTGCTTATAGTAGGCTATTTTACAAGTATTTATAACGAGACACTGCCAACGGGATAAAAGGGACCAACAACTCCCTACTTCGTTGAGTGACAACCCCCCTCTCACCGAACTTTTTATAACAAGAACGTCTCCAATGTTCCACTACCCAAATACGCGTTCAGCTCATACTTTTCTAATCGCGCAGACATCTCGACATATCAGCCGGCCAATAGGGTATGATGTCCTCATCTGATGTCAGCGATTAAAGTCCAAGTATGAGCTATTTATATTCTACTTTATAGAAATGCACCGAACTATTTAAAATAATTAAACCTAGTATTATTGTAAGTCATAAAACAAAAAATTACATTAAACAAGCATAATTGTACGTGCGATAAAACAAAATAAACATTTACATAAAATACTCCAACATAAACAAATTATGTGATTTTTTTGTTCCAAGACACGTCCTTCGCTTTGATTAAATTAACAAACATAAAAAACCTTTTTTAATATGGAAATGAATTGATTAATGATTCTGTATATAACATATATTTATTAAAAGAATAATGATGTTACTGGTATTGTGGCTTGTTATAATCCATTTAAATAACTCAGGCGTGATATATAACTGAGGCAAAAGAGCAACAAACGGAAAATTCGTATAAAGAAAATGGGTATATAGAGATTAGTACTCATATCATAATAATCTGCTAGGCAATAATGGAATTCGCTTACATGTATTTGAAAATATAAATGTGTATGAAAATGAATAAGATAATTATTTAGAAATTCTAAATAAATAGAAAATAACACTTTAAATCATGTTTATTTGGTTTAATTGCACTGCATTTCAATGGTAATATATTTAAATGTTTTTTTTTCAAATTAAAAATTATCATTTTATGTTTCTTATATTTAAATTATGCTTAGTATACTTTTTCGGCAATTTTAGTGTAATATAAACTAAGTATTATTAGGATCTATTAGTAGTATAAGTAAAAGTAAAGCATCAGGCGTTACATTTGACCTATTGAATTAAATTATAAGGATTTATATCATTGATTAAATTATGGTATCTTGATTGGAATATTTTGACAATAAATACCAAATATTTTTACAAACAGTGGCGTGTACTACTATATTTTCGAATTTTTATTTGTTAATGTAATGTGCATTTTTTGCTATTTTACAAACCACTTCGTAATTGACTATCTAATTAAATAGAAACAAGCTCATATAAACACATTGTTGGTCATACTAATAAAAATGAGACAATTGGTCGCATATATTCAGTTGTAGTTTTATGTTTCCAATGAACAGTTAATTAAAACCTAACCCTATTAGCAATAACGTTGTTCAGCGGTTAGCAGGTTTTCTATTTCACAAAGCGCGTACATCGGTTCCCTGCGTATTTAATACATCATTTTTCGGCATCCTGAAATCGGACAGTAAAAAAGTTATGAGTACTAATGAAATAGTCTAATAGCTCAAAAAAATTTTGTAATATTTTAATAGCCACAAACATTGTAATAACAACGCAATTATTTAAGCGCTTCGATCATGTAATATAATCGATCTATTTAATAGTCTAGAATCATAAGTATATATATATATATATATATATATATATATATATATATATATATATATATATTTATAATTTTATATTTCATTCATGGCCTAAAAAAATTTATAATTTAAACATAATTTTGTGCTGCTCTCACCTCAGGATTTACGTGTAAAACATTAACTATATTACAAAATATTAAGTTTCAGACGTCAATTATTATTCCTAGCCTTGTTGTGAAGATCAATAATTTATACATACGTAGGTATGATGATCCAGCTTATGTAAAAAAGATTGTATTAGTGTGGTTCCTGCTTCTCACATAGACTTCTACAATCAGACTGTTAGTGTCAAGAAGGAGTCAATCTGTAACACAGCCAAACTGTTGGCAAAATAATCATAAAAGTCATATGATCTGGCTAAAACCTTAGGTTTTTATGCTTTCTTGATTTGGCTCTTTGCAATATCCCATGCTATTTTACAAGGGTTCATTTACAATCTTGTAAGAACCATGTTTTATTTCTTTCATTAACCCTAACTGAATAGTTTCTTTTAGCCGTAGTACGTAAGTTATAATATTTATTTCGCAAAGCTCCAGCATTGACATATTTATAGAAATTATGCAAAACAACTAGAAATCTTCTTAAGCGAGCGTAGAAAAAGCGTAGGCGTGTCCTAAGATTTATATTTAACATATTTTCCATTACTTCTGCCACTCGGTGTAAAACTTGAGTCTAATGGTTCTATATGGAAAAGCACTACGAATAATACCTTTAATCGTTGTAAAGAGAGCGGCAAAGTTCTCATCAGGATATAATATAAAGTGAAGGAAAATTAAGATATATATCTATTAATTTTAGCCACAAGAGAGAGATTAAAATCGTGATAGAGAATTTGTAAATGTATATTTATCACACAAGGTATACTGAACTGTATTTACGAGAGATTCAGGACTTACCAATTGGCTAGTGGTAACCATCAGACTCACAGCTCCACCATCAGCGAATATAGGCTCAAGTACATTTACTTCATACTCCCAAGAGTCCATGTTGAATGACTGCAGTGGCCAGGTAGACTACTCGTAGGTCATATTGAAGAGACATACAGCCCAAAACTGGGCAGCAGATTAAGGAGGGTTATTTCGTCATATTGAAGGAAATATTGTAGGTGTATGTTTTAGAGTCTTGCCAAGATAATGGTAGTCGATTAAGTTTATTGAATATAAACTTAAAGCATTGTTCCAAATTGTCAAAAACACTTTTAAATAAAAAGTATTAGAATGAAAAATTAAAATTTATACTCAGTTAAACATATTATACTGTGATTTTCTCGTTGCCGTGGAAATACAACGTATCAATATTACCTGCTATATAATTAGAATTTGACCTCAATAACTAAGCATAAAGCAATCTAATGGAAAACTGTTGAGTGCACAGTCACATAATTTAAATCCCTATAAAGCTACACCTACATACAGTAAATTCGACCTATATGTACCTTGGATGGGGGTGTTTGAGTAGGTAGTAATGTATAATCTGGTTTAACACCAAGCTCACAGCACAACAGATATAATACCTGCCCTTCATCTGGATCACCTAATAATGTTTGTCACCTATAGTACTAATTACAATTGATAGCTAACTCAATCCATCTGTTTAAGAAAGATAAGGTTCAACGTTAAGTTACATAACGATTTAAATTGCGTAATACATATAAATTAGAACATTGCGTATTGTTAAATACTTTTTAGTTGTCTTGATTGCCCGTACATGTATTTTTTCCTGCAGTAAATATCCGTCAATCATGTCATATTGAAAACTTCTTTACATAGTTTCTTTTTTCAACACATATCATATTTATAAGACGGTTAACATTTAATACTTCACTAAATCCTGTCTTTAAAATTTCTTTGTAACAATATTTTGTTGTGTACCATCTTTGAAAATAAATGTATATTTAGTTTTATTTAGTTTAATTTCACCAGTAAGATTCTGAGCAATTAAAATAAAAGATATTGAATGGATATGCATGTTACAAAATAGCTTCCCCTCTCGTTGACTCTTTATTTTAAAATTAAGTTACATATAAGTACTCTGTCGCAACATAGAACATTTATCTTTTTGTGTACTGTGAGGCCTTAAATAATAAATACCAAGTCTCCATAGCTTACGATTTTGTATGACTTACCACATGGACCTGACGGAAAAAATATTTTTTTTTATTGTACCGGGAAATAAGCTACATTTTTTAATGAAGTGTAAAATAGCTACATTGTCACTTTCAAAATAAATTTATGTAATAACCAAAACTAATATTAAACCCTTTGTTTAATATTACTTTTTAATAAAAGATAATACAATCTAGTGAAATAATTAATCTTTCAAACAAAATAAAAATTTGTATTTAGTCAATAAATGGTAAACATAACCTACCAATACCCTTGTATCAAAGTTAAGAGTAGTCATTGCAGAATGTTGTAAATCTCTGAAAAATTTTACGTCTGCAGCCCCCTTAAAAACGAACTGTCAATAATTAAAACTACTATATACATGCACGATAATCGTAATATAATGCGGTAGTAAAAGCGATTATTCATTATAGCTATACTTAAAGTATTTCAATTTACACAATAAACTCTTCTTTAAAAGAATTTAGATGCTTTGAAATAAAAAAAAGTATTAATATTTATACCATCTAAGAATTGGATGGTAAACTCGTAGTCAGTGTGTGTCTGTTATTTATTATTTTCAATCAATAAGGTAAAATTACTGAACGAATTATACTAAAATTTTACATGGATTTTCTAATGGTCCCTGGTTAACATATAATGCCACTGTTATTTCAGAAAACATTCCGGGCTACGACCAACTAGACACTAATGTTGCAAAATATCCGATTATTTGCGACCAACTCTAAGGTCGTGAAATATGACTCTAGTGTTAGTTATACGTTATGGAAAAATTATAAGTTTTGGTAAAAAAAAATATTTGTAACTAAACGTGTTAGCATATATTAAATATGCAGATCTTGGTAGTATTTTATGCTGATATAAAGAAAATTAAATATCTACCTTTTCATATAAATTTTAATGTTTATACAACCAATTTTCGTTGCTTTGTGATAGACTTAGTCTTCTTAGAGCTTTCTATGTACTATATTCTTGACCGGGAAAACAAGACTAAATAAAAAATGAAAAAAGTAAGAACTTAATAAATTACAACAGGCATTATATTGACTTTTATATATATTTCTTCTTCTGATCTTGTCACAAGGAAAGCTCAGCATTGGCATTTGAAATATAATTAAGCCGATCTATAAGTGATCTATAAGCACGTAAAAACATTACACATGTGAGTGTAAAGCGACATGTAGTTGATATATTTTTATAAGTTAATATGTTAAATATTCGTGTATGATAGTCCTGCAAAATATCATTTGTACTGTTATGTTTTATTTCTCATGTTTTTTAATGTGTTTTTATACTATGACGACTCGTGATGGACATTCCTCGCTGTTAATACTTATTGAGGTCATAAGATGAAATTTTGTATTTAGTACAAATAGCTAAGCGCTCCTTTAAACAACCTAAACAAAAGGAAAGGACTATAGCACAATACAAATTGAGATTGAGACAGGGGTTTACAATGGACGAATCGTAGCTTTAAATTAGCAACTATAACATTAAGTAGTCGTCATTAGTAAAATCCTTTGTGTAAAGTGTACTCACAAATATACCATTAAATATGGTAGACAATTTTAGCTATTAGGTATTAAAATAACAATTTAAAAATATATTTAAAATATACATATCACATTCATGTATATAATGACAAATATAAAGTATCTATAGTTTCATTTTTCAGTCTCTAAAAACATAAAAATTAAAGGAAAAATCTATATGTTTGATAACAACAAAAATAAAAAAAAAACTTAATACGGTAATAAAAACTATTTGAATGAGGTGCAAAGAGCGTTTTATAAGGAATATGTTGCGTATTATAAGGAATATTAAAGTATAATATCAGTATGAAGTTAATTGTGTTATTTCATTAAGTGAAACTAATAAAAATTTAAATGATATTTATATACCTACGACTGTCCATACCTTAAATTTAGACCATCCGGATGTGTAGTTTGTAGAACACTCTGATGAGCTATATCTTTAATAATTAATATTTATATTATACGGATTCTGAATTTTGTTAATACGTTTTACAGAAAAGCGTCATTGAATATTTTTATGCTCCACAGGGATGGATGTGTGTGTGTTTTTATTCCTAATCATTACTATTTAACACTAAGTGTAACTTAATTCATATCAGACACGTACCTATATAGAATAATCCTTCACCTCTCTTTTAATCCAACTAAGTGTCAAGGGGAAGAATAACGAGTCAACGGATTTCAGTACTGCCACAGCTGTCAGGTCGCTGTAGTAACTCATGAATCACGTGGAGTCAACCATGCATTTCTCTTTGTCAGCACACAATTCAAGGCATGTATAAAGGCGACTTCATTGGATTGTAACTTTTAGGCTGGGATTCAACTTACTGGAATTTTTACTGCAAGATTTATAGACACGTAATTACTTTAATTATTATTAATTTATACTTAAGTACATATATATATATATATTTTAAATGATAGGATTCTTTTTCAATGTTTAATTCTTTCACTAAATATACGCAGTTAAATGTAAGCAACGACTAAAAGAGCTAAACATCAGATTTAATTCATACATAGCCTACATTACTTCCCATCTAGGCTTATTGATTTTTTTATTTATGTATGAAAAGTCCTCACATAGATAATATTTTATGTCGTATTCTCAACCTTGTGTGACTTTTTTAACTTATTATCTCTTAGCGTACAATCATTGTTTTATACCCATATTAGACAAGAGAATTTTATAAAGTTAAAAATTTAGCTTCTGTATATGTGAGGTTTAAAAAAAGGGAAAGCAAATATGGGGTCAATTATATATTCGTGAAAATACCTTTTATAGCATCGTATTAGGTAACAAAATTTTGTCAGTCTTCTCTCCTTATAATCCATTAAAAAGTGGTTTTGCACAATAATATTAAACATTTTTTATGTATGTAAAAGAGAGAGAGAGAGAGAGAGAGAGAGAGAGAGAGAGAGAGAGAGAGAGAGAGAGAGAGAGAGAGAGAATTGACAATTCGTTTATTTACCCTGCCTTGGTTTGGACCGATGGTCCACTCCTCCACCAAGACAGGCTTCAAACTTTCACAAATACAGAATTTTACAATTGAGTTGTGGCATTATAGTTAGCTTAATAAGAATACCTAACTATCACATCTCGTTTTACTACATTTAAACTACAAATTTTCACACTTACACTCGGTATCTTCTAAAATTTATACACTTCAAGTTTATCTCATCAAAATATTTTAATTTAATTTATTAAATCGTACAAATGTTATTAATTCAACTAATATCTATAAATACCTTCTTAATAATTCCTCTCTGAGTTTTTTACGAAATATATCATAACTAACACTATTCTTAATATCATTACATAACATATTCACAAGCCTAATGGACATTACATGGAAAGATCTCCCATACGAAACAGTTCTATGAATAGGAAAACTGAAGCGTACTATTAACAAAACGTGTTTCTCTCAAATGAACATCAAACAATCTTGAATATTTTTCATACAAATAGTCAGGTTTCCTTGTCTGAAAAAGTTTATACATCATACTTAAAATATTATATTCCCTTCTTTCCTTTATTTTTAGCCACCCCAACCTAGAATAGTATCTAGTTACATGATCATCCAACCTCAAATTAAAAATGTACCTAATACACGCATTTTGAGCCCTTTGTAATTTACTAGTTAAGGTATCATTCAAATCACAAAATGCTAAATTAGCGTAATCAAAAGTATGGTATACCCAAAGTTAAAACTAACATTTTCTTAATAAACACTGGAGGATTAAAAACACAATCTTTTTAAATTGATATATGGACTGAAAAACTTTGTTATGAATATAATTTACTTGTTCGACCCACGATAGAGTATGGTTCATTCTTAATCCTAAATTCACAACGGATTGCTCATATTTTAAAATCTGATTATTTATCACAACTGAAAACACATTATCAATATCAATATTTGAAATTAACCTAGGATTACCGATAATTATTGGTTTACATTTTGATATATTAAGATTCAAGCCATGATCAGTACACCACTTGTAAAGTTTTCCCAAATCAAACGTTTATATTATTTATAGCTGTATTAATGTCTTTTAAATGGCAATTTATATACATTTGGGTGTCGTCTGCATACAACATCAACCTGCTAAACATAATAGGTTCATCAATTCTATTAATATACAGGGTGAGTTTTAAGTCCCTTCCCCCCCTATTTATTTTTAAACCGTATAAGTTAGGAGGTTTAAACTCCGTACATATTCGTTAGACCTAAATATCTTGTTTTTTCATGGGTTCATTGACTCTCCACCTCCAATGGGGGACGGTCCACGAGGAGTAAGCCGAGATTCTTAAATGTAAGCATAGGTTGATATGCACATCAAATTAAAGGTCTCTGTAAGTAGAATACAATGCCGCAAACCGGACCTCAAAAGATTAATCCTAATGAAAATTACAGGTGTTAAAATGTACAAAATAGTAATGTGCTATTATCTGCATTTTATCGCGCAACTTTTTAAAAGTTCGTTTCAAAAACAATTTTTCTATTGCTGTTTATTCTTTAAAAGAAACTTTATTTTGTTGTGTTTAATGATTTTAAGGGATCACTGGAAGTCCGAGATCTAGGAGTTAACTAAAGGATTTAATAAGAAGTCGATCATGTGTTGTGTCGCCTTGTAAGTATTTTATTTAAAGAATTGTTGTCTTACAAAGGTTTAGACCCATTTATTTTTATTTCAACAGCGATTCCGGTTCTAATATTGTACGATTCCGATACTAGTAGATTGTTACTTACCCTTTTATTGTAGTAGATGCTCAAAACTGATTGCCTGTTACTTCCTGACAGTAGTATAGTCTGTTAACAAATTCACTCCTTACACGGGTTAGGATGTCTGGTGTTACTTTCCTGCAGGCCTCAGTAATTCTGTTCCGAAGATCTTCCACACATGCGAGTGGTGTACAATAAATCACAGACTTCAAGTGTTCCCACAAAAAAAAATCCAGTGGGTTCAAGTCAGGGGACCGTGCCAGCCATTCTATTGCCCCGCGTCGTCCTATCCACTTCTCACGATAATGTAGGCTACATTAAGGTAACCACGAACATTAACATCGTAGTGTGGAGGAGCACCGCCCCGCTGGAACCTTACTTCTTCTCGATTAAACTCCCCACCATTAGTGCGAATTGTATTTTCTATTAATGGATGAATATTATTTTGGAGCATATGTAAATAACTTTCTCCATTTAAATTTCCGTCAATAAACAGTGGTCCAATCACGTGGTTACCAAAGAGACCTGCCCAAACATTTACTTTCTGGGGATACTGGGTATGATGTTCTCTGTGAACATGGGGATTAGAGTTATCCCAGTATCTGCAGTTGTGTCTATTCACTAAACCATTTACGTAAAATGTACTCTCATCACTAAAGCAGATATTATTTACGGTTGTTGGATTTGATATAATTAGTCTATCCATAGTTTCACAGAACTGCAATCTTCTGTCCGGGTCATCTTCATTTAATGCGTGATGTAGCATAATTTTGTAGGGATGAAATTTGTGCTTCTTCAGGGTTATTATTGCTTTGCGTTGTGATACCCCGATATTGTCTGCTATTTGTCTCGAAGAGGTTTGAGGATTTTCACAACTGTACAAAGAACCTCAAAATCAAACTTCTTCTGACAAAGGAGGACGGCCTGAACGTTTTGCATCAGTAACGCTACCAGTTTCTCTAAATTTTGTTATTAACTGCCTTAAATAGGTTCTGCTAACAGGTCTTTCTGGATGGTTTTCATTAAATCGTCTCATTGTTTCGTGGTAATTATTCCCAGAAGCGCCAAAAATAAACACCATGTCAACTTTTTCTTGAAGAGTGCGAGACATGTTTCTAACTTTAACAGCACTAAAACTAACAAGGTCAGTAGCCACACTGCAACTAACAAGGTCAGATACTTAATGGCCCAAGTAACTGAAACCAAACATAACAAGTCTCTGGGAATACCCAGATAACATACAACTTTAACTTTTACAACGACACAGGGACTATGTCAAAGATTACATTTAAAAATGCAGACCACAGATTCTGAACAAAATTATTATTAACAAAATTACGAATTATCCTTTTTTAATTCAGATTGTAGCACAGTTTCCAGCGTTAAAAAGGCAATGTTAAACGACACATCACATGACCGACTTCTTATTAAATCCTTTAGTTAACTCCTAGATCTCGGACTTCCAGTGATCCCTTAAAATCATTAAACACAACAAAATAAAGTTTCTTTTAAAGAATAAACAGCAATAGAAAAATTGTTTTGAAATGAACTTTTAAAAAGTTGCGCGATAAAACGCAGATAATAGCACATTACTATTTTGTACATTTTAACACCCTGTAATTTTCATTAGGATTAACCTTTTGAGGTCCGGTTTGCGGCATTGTATTTTACTTACAGAGACCTTTAATTTGATGTGCATATCAACCTATGCTTACATTTAAGAATCTCGGCTTACTCCTCGTGGGACCGTCCCCCATTGGAGGTGGAGAGTCAATGAAACCCATGAAAAACAAGATATTTAGGTCTAACGAATATGTACGGAGTTTAAACCTCCTAACTTATACGGTTTAAAAAAAAATAGGGGGGGAAGGGACTTAAAACTCACCCTGTATAATGAAAACAATAAAGCTGAGAGGTTTGAGCCTTGTGGAACTCCTACACTATTTAATTTCCAATCCGAGAAAGATCCCCCCGTTGTCTTTACCCTTTGAATTCTTTGTTCTAAATAAGACTTGAACCAATTAACAGTACTTACACTAAAATTATATGACTCAAGTATGGATAACAAAAGTTGATGCTGTACACAATCAAACGCTCTTGTAAAATCTAGTAACATTGATATAGTAATTTTCCAATTATCTATAGCCAATCTAATATCATCTGTAATTTTTATCAATGCAGTCTGAGTACTATATGATGATCTATATCCAGACTGATACTTGAACAAAATGTTATTATCATTTAATATATTTATACATCTTCTGAAACACAATCTTATCTAACATCTTACCTAGTACACACAAAATATATTTATTGATCGATAATGCTTGCACTCCGAAGGATCGGATACTTTTAGTAGGGGAAGAATTAAAGCCTCCTTCCATTTATCAGGATACACACTATTTGCCAAAGAAAAATTGTAAATGTGACATAGCACATGTTTTATCTCCTCATAGATTATTCGTAAGAATTTTATTGGAATTCCATCATTGGCAATAGCATTTGACGAAACATCCATCAAAGCCTTATACACAGTATCAGAATCAATAAAATTAAATTGGAAACTATAATTTACACTATTAGGATCACATAAGTTCTTATAATATTCAATAAGGTCTGGGTTTATTCTATTATTAACACCACAAAAATATGCATTTAAATTATCTAAAGACATGACAGGATCAATAAACTTTTTTGAAACTTTGCCAGCTCCCTGACTCTTTAAGATTTTCCAAAGATCTTTATTTGATTTTTCATTTTTAAAAACATGTGCAAAATGTTGATAGAGAGAGAGAGAGAGAGAGAGAGAGAGAGAGAGAGAGAGGAGAGAGAGAGAGAAGAGCAGAGAGAGAGAGAGAGAGAGAGAGAGAGAGACTTCCCGTTATTTAATTTTTCAAGTAATTTTTAAAAATTTTCTCTAAATGCTACCATCAACTATATAAAGAGTACATTCATATATACGTTACCAATGCAGGCTTGTCTGTATGATTGTATTGCTTCGCTAGAGTATTTAACTATTTTTTATTTCAAGATTTTATTTTTTATCTTAAATTTTAACTCACTACAACTATATGATAAGAGGTTGCGAACTTGTTACTCAACACCGGTATGTAATATACCATAGTTTCTAGCATAAAGCTATACAAAAGACTAAATTTTACAATCGACCTAATAAATTTCGCAAACAAATGAAACTTAGCGGTAATATCGTTTTATATAATGTTGAGGAGATAACGGAATAATGGAATGAACACAAATGGAAGGTTTTTTTCATGTTTAAGAGTGTGATACACTAAAAACACAGTGTAAAATGTGTCTGCTCTCGTGACTTAACAACCTTTATAATATTATTTTGTACTGTGTATTCCTAAATCACGTTTTAAACTAGTCAAATACAATTTACTATTAGATACCATTTTTTTCCTATTCCAGATGGTGATGAAACCATTAAAGGAAGATTTAAAACGTCCTATATTTAATTTCAAATACACAAAAACAAGTTTAAATCTGAAACAGAGTTGCTTAGTCAGAAAGAAACGAGAATAATAATAAAAAATAGATTAATTTGGGGATATTGGTAAACATTATATTATGGCTACCTAACACTGATAAATTAATTTTAAAACTCTATAAAATATATATTTAGTAAAAGTACCTTTACATTTTTTTATGTTGGCGTTTGGTATCCACTATATACCAGAGCAAGTTCCTAGTTTTTAAAAAGCAATTTGTCGAAGTTTAAGAAACAATATCAATGATATCAGTGTAATTGTTAAACACTCTAGCATTCGGCGCGTATATGTCCATCTGGAACTATCTGAAGCTAAACATGATATAATTTGTATAAGTGGTTATTTAAATAATGATACAATAACAACTTAACGAAACGGAATGACGAGATATTAATATCCGTTAGGTACACTGAACTATTCCGTTATGTACGGGTACAGTATAGTATTTGCAAATACATTCAATACTGTAATATTAGATATGTATGTAAGATTTCGTATCATCGGTAAAACATGAATCATGAATAAAGATATTATATTTGCATTCCTAAAAATAATTTTCAATTATGGTATTTAATTTAAATCACTTTTGCCCAACCAACTTATACAGGTTTTAGATTACATTGTATATAAATGTTATACTTATATATTTTTGTAAGTACATGTCTATCCAAATCTTATTAAAAAAATAACGTTAGAACCTGTGTAAGCTCTTCAGTACCTAACTTTTAAATAGAAGTTTAAAAATTTCATTCACGATTTAATCAATGATGCCTCCAATACTTTTACTAACTTTTAATGAAAGAAGTTTATCTCTTTCTCTCTTAAAATAAGTTCTGCACGGCACACAGGGTGAGATATATTCTCTCTGTCTATCCCGATATATTTAACAAAGTTCATTTTGCAATTTTCGCCAATATTTGTGTTTCGTAAAATGTGTTTTCTAACGCTAAAATACAAATACGAATTAAGTTATCAGTTCGTCGTGATAGAATGGGTAATCTTCTTTTTATAGGTATATAAATTGTACAACAGAAATTGCATATTTATGTTTATTTATTTATCAATTTAGCAAGCGTTTTCGTAGTTATCTGATTGGTCAGGAATGGTTGAATAACACTAAACCATGTCCATAAATACAAATATGTTTTCCCATATATAAAAAATATTTATGAATATTAATATTCTATCATCAATCCATAAACACCATAAAATGGATTTCGGAGGAACGGAAATAAAAAAACACAGCCAAATAAAAGAAAACAAAAAAAGCTTACTCTTACCTAGAGGTTTTCTAAGGTTTTCCACATTTCTCTTTTAATGTCTTTTCTTTGATATAAAATATTTTGAACTATGTTATGTATTTCATTATTTATATTTTAAAAATAATATAAGAATATTTTAATATTTTCGTGGTGTCAAATTAAACCTTTTTATCATCTATGTAATCTAATAGATTTATATAATATCAAAACATAAAGAATCAGTTCCTCAAATATGATTATATACTAAAAATCATAGCGTCTTTTACTATTTAGCTTAAAAAATTAAATATAATGATTTTATATAAAACATATAATGTAATTTAATTCTTTTTTTTTGTATAAAATTATTGTAGAATATTAAACATACGGTTTTCCTAATCTGTCATTCTATTATACAAACCTCTTTTAATTGGCTAATACATTGTGAATTCTAACACTCTGGAACGATTTCATTTCTGTATTCCTGCATAACATTTTAATAACGAATTTATCTACAGAGTTGTAATGGTTTATGATGCTTACTTAATATTTAAATGCTTAATAATATAACACTGAGTCCAATAATGGTACATGTTACTGCATGAGAATTCCCTGAGCATAAGTGCCAACGTTTACATTGGTCTAATGGATAACCAAAATAACAAATTGCAGAAGATATAATAAGTTAAAATATTATCATACGAAGCTTCAACATGTGGATTCTTATTATTTTATGCTAAATACATAAGTAATAGAGTGGAAAGCCAATGTTTTAAATTGATAACCCGATTTGATTGCCGTGCATTCTTGCGTTGTAGTAAACTCCCTATCTCAGATAACCTTTTATTATTTTAAATAACAAATATATAAATGTTTTGAAAACAGTTTCATCTGTTAATCGATGTTTCAAATTTAAAGTGACGTAAACTTAAATTTATACATAGAGAAGAATAAATCTGTATGATTCTCCACTTCTAAATACTGAATTTTGTTTAGTGTTATTGAATACTATTACCCGAAAGTTGGTAACACTTTTTTCTGGCTGATTTGGGATGTAAAACTGTAAATTCTGTGTCCTTGTCTGTATGTCTTGCTACCTATCAGCAGCGCGTCTTAAGACTACAATAACCTATACATATAAATTTAACAAATAAGCAACTTCAGTGAAACCTCTTGTGTGTTACGTGTTGTGGCTTAACTCCAAACTTAATAAACCTAACTCAGCGACATGGCTTACTTAAAAAAATGGCTGTTACTCGAAGTTTCCTTCACCCGAATGAATTTTGAAAGAAACTAATCTATTTTAAATACAATTTACCCCAAGTTATTGGTTATTATATAATTTATTGACAAAACATTTCTCAAGTGTACATTTTGCAGCACGATATTTTGGTTGAAGATCTTGAGTGCAGTGGAAATTCATTTAAAACACACGTCAATCTATACCCCATGCAGTTTAAAGTTTCTTGTACTGGCTTGGCAATTGTAAAGCAGTCCTTAAAAAGAATTATGAACATATAGTATAAAAACTCAATTTTAGCCGTATTATTGCTTAAATTAAATGTATTTGATAATGCTACTATAACTTTAAAATATTTAAACAGACTCGAAAATCCAATTTTAAGGATTTTATTTTCCTAAAGGAGTGTCCTGAGATTCATTTTCCATCTTTTTCCATTGAAGGTTGAGCAGTTTCAATCAATGATTTTAACTTAATTAATTAAAATGACCTGTCATTTTGTACTCAGTTGAGATAGTAAGCTCTAGTTTCTTCTCATTTTCTCTGATCAAAAAATTTCAAATAAGATGTCACCAAATAGGTATTTTCTTTAAAAATTTAGACGCAACCTCCAAAATATGAATTTTCGGAAGTGGGCAAAGTTTTATCAGTGACTGAAAGGTTCACTTCTATTTCCTTGAAACGTGTACCGAGATATATCCCTCTATCTTTATCCGTAAAAACACTAAACAGAGTGTTTCCATACTTTTATTTCTCATTGTATATCAATGTTGATCCAGGCATGATCTACTGAATATACACACATTTTTTAACAAATCTAAAATTTTTTTAGGACTATCTAGTAGGTCGATTAATAGTCTGTCCTCAAAATCCCTATGATTATGTTTCGTATAAAAAATTTGATTAAAATTATTTCATAATCTAATTATACACCAAAAATTAATAGGAAACACATTTTTTAACTGGGGGGTCAAAAGTGACAAATAATTGTGCTATGTGATGCTAAACAATGTGAAAGTTAAAAATGCAATTTATTCATGAAATTAAATGGTTTCTAAAAGAATTACTTGAATAGATCCCAGTAAAATATGACTGGTATTGGTTTTATACAATATATAATACAATAAAATATTTAATTTATTCCTTAAGAAAACACAGTACAAATGATTTATGAGCTTTAGAAAATAAACTCAAAAATATTTAACGAATCAATATGAGTTAAGAGAATTAATTTATATTTTATCTTGTACTCTATATTTTACTAGCATGAGTTAATGAGTTAAAAAATTCTATACGTATCATTTCAACACAACTAAAACAATAATTTGTATGTATAACTATTTCTTTGAAATTATTAAAAAACCTAATTTCATTTTCAAAGAGAAACGTATAAAATATATATTAGGTTCGTTTATAAATAACCTGTTTTGAAAGCAAACATGTTTTTTGAATCGTAGCTTGATCTAACATAAACTTTATTGAAATAAACGAATGCACATATTTGAGTTTGAATTTATGTGAGATGACGTATCCATAAATTAAAATAGGTACTATTACAACAACGACAAAAATATGAGTATATTCATTGTCCACATTTTCCTGTTATAAATTACAGGATTAAAATATATGTATATCAAGAAAAATTTACTGTTGCTGTTTTTGTTGATAAAATAAAATTTTGTTTTTAGAATTAAAGTGTATATAATACTAATTTAAAAAAGATGTGAGTGAATTTATAGTTGTGACACAATTACCGCTCTCTTTCCCCTCTGAGATAAAAAGTTTACATTAAATTATCTGATTACAAATTTAGTAGATTTCTTAATTTATATTTTTTAAATTGTGATTATTTTATCTACGATTTTTGTGTCAAACAATTAGTACACAATTTGAGGTTGTAAAAAAACATTTAAATAAAAATACGAGAACCGTCCTGTTTTACGTTAATATTTCCTTTGTATTTCAGTTAATTTATAACGCAATGTTATATTGTTATTATAAAAAACTTATTAATTTAAAAACCACCATAAAATACCAAAAAAAACCTCGCTTAAATCCAATAGAAAATTTTTTTTTTATTTATTTAATTATATTTGACATATATTAAATTAAAAGGTTACTCAAGCAAAAAATATTAAGAAATTAAAATGTTCCTGAAAACATAGTATGTAATGTGTAAAGTAGAGGGCTTTCTACATTAGTAGAAAGATACTAGAATAATCCAATGCCACTCATGTTTCTGAGAACTGTTAACAACATTGTGCTAGAATAAAGATGGTAAAACCACTTCCGTGTAACAAGCTTTTACACTAAGCTATCTTGAGAATGTGGTTAGAAACAGTTTAAAAGCTTCACCATGCTAAGTATAGTGTACATTTTTAAATGTATAATTGTATTTAAGTGAGATAATTTAATGAATACAATTAATGCAAAATATAGATGTCATCAAAATTAAACATTTTCTATATGTTTCATTTAAATACATGAGCCTATATGTTTTATATTTAACAGATTTTTTAAAATGGATTAACTATACAGGCTTTTAGAGTTCATACAATTTTTCATCTCAGTAAATTTATTTTTTAGATCTCAAACCAAAAATTATTCACTGGTATAGTTACATGTGAATCCATACTAAAAGTTATTTTCGAATTTAAAACTTGAAAGTATGTATACCTATCAATTTCTGCAACACAACATAATTAATTTATCCCGTAAGTGTTATAATTTATTATTTATTTAAATTTCATAATTTCATGTAATAATGTTATACTGATTCTATGAACAGTTATAAATATCTAAAATAATGTGTTTGTGTATTTTATAACCCAGACAAGGGAAAAAATTATATATAAAAGTTGTTTAGTGTGAGTTACCTGGTCCTATAACACATTTCCTTTAGTTACATTAAAATTTAGTCATATAATTTTAATAAACATGTAACTAAACGTATATCAAGGTAAAATATGTGACAAGTATTTGCATGGGATTTATTTAGGTTCATATTACAGAGCTTCATATTGGATGCTACGGGTTTAAGACAGTTGTCGGGAATGCGAGAAAATAGTTAGCATGTTTCTTTTCTTGACCTATAATCTGGTATTATATTTATTAAAAAAAAGCTTTGTTTTTTATGCAATCAAGTGTATTAAATTAGGCATTCATTAGTAACTCTTAAAGGCTTAAATTTACCTATCCGTTTATGAGTCTTCACGTCGTACCTCAAGTGTATGTTTCTACATTTTAGAACATTGGATGATGCATTATTTTGATACTACATCCCTGATAGGTTTCCAGATGCTTTATAGTTATTTTAATGGTATACGTAAGAAGTTATAAAAATTATTACACTCGATTGATGATACGTACCTATTTGGGTTCAAACCGAAAATGTAGTTACATTTTCAATGTGTTTGGGTTTTGAGATTTTATGGAGGAATCTATGTAATGACGTATATACCTGTTTGTAAAAATATTAAAAATTAAAATTTTTAGGTCGCTTTTAAAGTTTTTAAACAATCATAATGTGTTCTGTTTTCTAAGTTGTTGATGTCAATTTTTTCTATACTAGTTGGCAGCTTTCTATAAAAGATTATAACTTTTAATAATTTACTGGTATGTTTATATCATAATTTATTGATGAAACACTTAGAGCCACCGAATATTAAAGTACACAACTGAACCTAACATAAAATTTGGATCACGAATAAGAAATTAAATTACATCTTTCCTGTGTCTCTAAAGTAGCACACATTACTTTTGAACCAATAAATTTAAAATATTAAGAATAAATCAATTTATTATATTTTCTTTAGCTCTGAGATAAATATGTAAGAAAAAATTTAATATTTTTCTTTATATTTAAAACAGAATCACACACATTTTTAAGTTTTTGTGTATTGAATTATAAGCAGGACACTTGAGACAGTCTGGATGATTAATAAAAACGAACAACTGAATGAATAAAATTATTGAGAATAAAGTATTCGAAAAACAAAATTGTATTTATACACAGTTTTGATATTAAACGAAAAAAGATACGCTTTTTACTCTGCTACGTTCCAAATGTTTTGGTTAATATATGCTTTATAATTGTTTACTACATAGAAATGTACGTTAAATGTTCCATTTTACTGTAGTGTTTGCTTAGTTGGCCATTTAATATAAGTTTAACTAATTGATATTTTCAAATTGAAGTTAAAAAAATTATTTATTTATTGTCATAGTTCCAAAACTAAATTAAAACTATACGATAGACAATATAACACATATAAGCGCACCAACATGTTGATAAATTCAATTTGGATTACCTAATTTGAATAAAGAAGTGGTCTGCAGTTGATCAAATACCCTAGATGAATTTGATACTTTTTATTCTAATGACTAACCCTTGTATTACTAAAATGTAACAGCATTAGGAAATTTATATAAGCGAGCAATTTGGATGACTTATTATTAAAAATATATTAAAAAGAGTTTAATGTATTAAAAATATATTTAAAAACTATTTTTTCTGAGAGAAAGAAAACCTTTTAAATGTTTGAATTAAATTTTATAGTTATTTAATGGTGCAACTTTTTACATACTTAGTCAATCCATAATGGAGTTGTAGTAGAAGGGTTTATTTTACGTGAATGTTAAGTTTATCTCCGATTCACCTTTGTCCTAGTGCAGCATCTGGAATCTAACACTATTACAGACTATCATTATAGAACCTGAAGTCATGTTTAAAGAAAATATAAAAATAGTGTGTGATTAAGAAGCTGGAATAGAACTCTTAACATCGTTTTGCCATCACAGACCCCTAAACTACAAAATATAATGTAATCTAGGTATGAGGTAGTGCACTGCGATGTTTTGAGCACGATGTCCCAATTGTGTAGATAATTAAAAAAATGGGAATATCTATACTAGTTTATAGGTTCAACAAAAAGAGATTATGTGATAGAAGAATTCACGTAAACGTATAGCAGTAACTAAAAATTAGTAAATTCTTTAACATTGTTTAATACTTTTATTAAAACTGTGTGGTGGATATTAAACTTAAAATAAGTAAGTACTAACTGTAATTGTATCAAGGTTAGTGTAATTGGTTGTGCTGTGATAAAACAAACAATTAGTGCAAACTGTTATGAAAGAGAGTAATAATAACTGTACTTAAATATTGTGAAGATCAAATTAAGGAAAATTTTCACACGATAAAAAATGTAAGGTCATGTGCTCTATAGTTAAAAATACTTGGCTTGTCTCTCCGAAAGTATGTCAATTTAAGATCACTTGTTATTTGTGTCGCTATCCAAAAATGATTGTTCTATGTTTTCTTCTTTAAATATTTTCTGGAATTAGTTATTTTCAACTTAACTTGTCAAGCAACATACTTCATTATGGGTTTTTACAAATTACCAATTCTAATTGATTATTTGCTATAAATTTTTTCTCATTTTCAATGTGTATGTCCAAATAGGAATTAAGTGTTATATGTCTAATTTAACTATTTACTTACAGATTATTTGCACACAATTAGTTATTCTTACGTTGGCGCAATCTTTGTTGATAGAAATTTTAAAATATGTGAATAATTACGTATGGATTATTTAAATATGGAAAATTATAAATATTAATGATAACCATTAAATTCATATAAAATGTCTTATAACAAACATTATGCAATCTTTCTTCACTTATTGGATAGAGATATCACGTCCATTTACGTATTCTTTATACCCTACTGGCATAAATGTCTCCCTTATTAGGGATTTGACGATATATTCTTAAAATGAGACCGTGAGACTTACACCTGGCAAGTAGTTTTCTCTTCATCCGAGGAAGAAAACTATTGAGTTTACGGTTTGATTGTCTGTATATACGTCTGTCCGCCTGCCCGTCAGTACGATAAGTCCCATATTGGAACTGTAACGGGTTTAGGTGAAAAGGGTCAAAGAGTTATAAAGTCCGTCTGTCTCTCTCCGTCTGTACGATAACTCTTTCGTTGGGAATTTATTCTGGTCTATTTTTAACGGTTTCCTTATTATCATCATGATGAATTATCGAAACATGTATGTTAAAAAATGACTAAAAATCGAAAAGTATACTAGTTCCCCCTTTTTGGTTGCTGTTTTTATGGAAATTTTTTGGCCAATAATAAGGTAACTCTGTGCCGTTACGACCTGCTTTATTAGAAGATTACATCTTAACCTCTTCAATAGCCGTTTAAACGAGATTGACTTGTCAATCTTGTTATTTATTTACATGTAAATTTATGTTTTCCCAAAACATTTTAAGTTTCCATAGTTATTCATTGTGTTATCGTTTTTATAATTGGATTTAGGTTTATTTATCACTATTTGCAGTGTATTTTGTGTAAAAGTGTCACTAGGACGGTGGTACACACATAACCTATAAAGATTTATTATAGTTTGTTTCTTATGTTGACCTCTATATCTAAAGACAAAATGTTATGCAGAGATTGGAGTAGTCTAGTATATGGGACTATTTCTTTATTAAGGTGTCCTGTGTACTGACAAATAAAGAGATAATCAATCAAAATTAAAGTATACATTCTTCAGGCCCTAGTGAGTGGAAGTTCTTATTGAGCCTATTAATTGAGTAATACTCTTCAATGACGCTCAGCTAAATGACATATTTTGGCGAATAATATATTGGAAATCATTATATGCAACATGAAAAATGTATGGCCTGTAGATAAACCTTTATCGAGATACCCTGCTGCATGTTACATTTGGATGTATATTCATTTGGCTATTCTCACGTAATAATTGAAATATTAAAAGTCTCCTTACCTTACATAATGTTCTTTATATTTTTGTTGTAATTTAGCGTTACCATCATGTATACCCAAAAGAAAAATGTACAAATATTCAATAACGCTCAGCCAAATCTATGGTACAAAATTTAAAGTCTGTAATTCAGTTCGTTCAGAAAATATCGTGTGATCAGACAGATAGATATGTGCATAAATGAGTCTTTTTAGCCACTTTAACGATAGGTTTCACTAATGCTCAGCCAAGATATACCTCATAACTGTGGAGTGGGTTAACATAATGTCACCCTCCAAAATCAGGAAGTAGTTGACTATTATCGGAACCTTATGCGGTTGTTGTTTTGTATCCTTTTTATCCTTGCCTGTTTGGTGAGTTATATCGCTGCTACTCTGAATTAAAAATATAGAAACAATGAAATCTTTATAAAAAAAATATTCTTTATATTAGCACAGCAAAACACGAGTTTTCTGAAACCCTTCACGTTTCTACACATTTCTAAAAGATCTGTGAGGATTGAGTGGCTAAGACTTGCCAAATGAAAAAATATGTCTCGCTCCTTACTAAATATTATATAAAAACAATTCTATGAGAATTGAGGCCGAGTGGAAGGGCGCATATAAGGTTTCATAAAATGTTTGTATTCTGTTACCTGGAGAAAATAAAGACAATTATCCTACAAATGCTAATGCTACTAAAATATTAGCTTCATTTGCTTAGGTTAAAAGTAAACAATATAAATTATAGAAAGACTTTATGATATACTAAATATTATGCTCATTTTACTGAGGTGTTCATACATTAAAACTAAACAAATAAAATATTATTTTTCCCATCAGCAATCAGTAAAACAGGGCTTCGAAGGAAATATATTACTCATTATTTGAAGTTGTTTAATACAAAAGTAAATGAAATACGATGAGATTGCATTTCATACCTTAGGTACGATTTACAAATGGCATTTGTCTGGCTTTCTTGCCGACTTCGCACGTTTAAAAACAAGGGAAAAAACAAGTCTTCAGTATCGGGAAGTGCTAAGTCCACAGAGAGTACTGGAGTAACGAAAGAATTCCTCGTGAGAACACTAGAAATGTTTTAAAATTGAAATATTCTCCAAAATTAGAGCTAGCAGTAATGAATTTAAAAAATTTGAGGAGTTGCTTAACATGTTTTCTGATGTGGTGGATAGAGTTACGAAGTTGATGGAAGAGACCAATAAGAGGCTATCAGCGATCGAGAAAGAGAATCAACAACTGCGAGAGAACAACGCTGAGCTACAGGGAAAAGTGAGTGAACTCAAGATGCGAATGCGCAACATGGAACAATACTCAAGGAAAACCAACATAGAGATCTCTGGAGTGCCTGTTACCAACGGGTGAAAACGTGATGAACGTCGTAGAAGATGTCGGCGCTGTTCTCGGTGTGGAGTTCAAGGAAGAAGAGGTTCAGGCGGCCCACCGAGTTCCGACCTTCAAAGCGTCAGGAACACAGCCTTTGGTTGTACAGTTCAGCAGGAGAACAAAAAGGGATACCTGGCTGACAGCTTATCAGAAGAGCAGGGAGATAACAGCTTTCGATATCAACAGGAACTTCCCCAAGCGCAAAGTGTTCATCAAAGAGCACCTCACACCTGAGAACAAGGTATTGCTGAAAGACACTAAAGAAAAATGTAAAGATACAGGATAAAAATTTTTATGGTGCAGGGAGGGCAAGATTTTTGTTAGAAAAAGGGAGTGAGAGAGATGTGTTAAAATTGATAGCACAAGTGATTTGGTTAAGCTTGGGTAAAACAAAAGGTTGAGATGTTTTGATGCAATTTTTTGATCATGAAATAATATTGTGTTTCTCTACAACGTCATCTGTGCGTCTTTTTATTTTTTTTCTTTGCCTTTGTTTTAAATTTTTTTTCTCAAGAAATATTTTTTAGTTAAGTTAGTTTATAAATTTAAAACATGGAAACAATAGATAGCACTAACTGGCCAGTTTTTTACTCTCTTAGAGATGGTTTTTACAGTTAAACTCACAGGGTACCGTTTTCTATTATCCATTGCAATATAAGGAGTCTTAGAAATAAATTTTATATTTTTGAAGCTAATATTAATACTTTAGATGTAAAATTGATATTATTTTATTGAGTGAGATATGGATTAATAGTTCAGAAGTTAGTTTGTACCAAATAAAAGGTTACACTTTGTTTAGTAAATGTAATGATAGCTATGCTTCTGGGGGTGTTTTAGCATATGTTAGAGATCATTTTAAATTGTACAACTAAAAACTGCATGAATTTCAACAGCTGATACTTTACTTTTAAAGTTAAAAATCAATAATAAAAGGTTTTATATCGTTTGTAGTATATAGATTTACACGAGTACTCAAATAAATGTTTTTTTTACTGAATTAGAAAGTACTAAAGAATGTGGGTTCAAATGCTATTTTAATTGGTGATACAAATATTAACTTATTAGATAATCTGGATGATACCGATAAGTACGTTTCGATATTACAAAATAATAGTTTTACTTCTTTAATCAAGCAGGTTTACTAGGGTGGGTCCAAATAATGCAAAATCATGTTTAGATCATGTTTTGTTAGGTATAGACACATAAGTGCTTTCAAATTGGGAGTCTGATTTGGGACTTTCTGACCATTGTTTGGTGTCCTGTAAGCTTTAACCTTCAGAAATGCTAATTGTGAAACTAATAAATCTATGTTAGTTAATAGTAAAAAAATTTGTAGATAATGAGAAGTTAAAATATCAGTTATAAAATTGTGATTGGTATGTAGATTTTTTCTTGTTGGGATGTTGATGTGTGTTTAGAGTATTTTTATAAGAATATAAATAATGCAATTCAAAATAGCTCCTACACAAAAGAACTTTCAAGTAGATTTAAAAAAGCAAAATTAAAAAGCCCATGAATAAATAATAGTATTTTGACTAAGTTAAAAAAAGGGATAAGCTTTATAGTATTATGTTAAGAAGACCCTATGACGACAGATTTAGAAACTATTATAAAAATTAAAAAAAACTCAACTGTAGTATAACTGTAGCCAAATAGAATTATTACAGAAACCTTTTAAGTAACTCGAATGCTAAGGAACAGTGGAAAATAATTAATAACATAACAGGTAACAGTAAAAAACAAACTTTTGATAACATTATTTTTAGAAAATGGGGAAACTTTAGAACATCCAGAGATAGTTTGTGATGAATTAAATAAATATTTTATTAATGCACATGCACGCTTATGTGAAGACACTACAAAAAATATCGACTTGTCTTACATACCCAATATAGCTAATTCTTATTTTGTATTACCTACTTCTGAAAGACGAAATAATTAGTACTATAAATGGTTTTTAAAAAATAAAAATTCATTTGGAATCGACCATAATATCAGTGAACCTCTTAAAGGTTATAACACCTACTGTACTACAGGCTCTGAATTATATATTCAATTTAGGTTTTTGTTAGTGGTAGGTTTTCCAACTGTATTTAAAACTAGTTTTAGTTGTAGCTATTCAAAAGAAACCCAATGACGTAAATGTCGATAGCCTACGACCAATTAGCTTTGGTACCAGTATTGTCTAAAGTTCTAGAAAAACTTTTTTTTAAATTAAAGTAACTTTTTTTAGCTTAAAATCAATATGGTTTTACAGAGGAGAAATAAACCGAAATCGCGCTAACAAATTTTGTTGAAGTACTTTTATAACAGTATTAATTCTAAAAAGAAAACTTCTGCGGTTTTTAATTGATTTTAAAAAAGCCTTCGACATGGTTGACCATGAATTATTGATTGCAAAAATGGAAAGGAGTGGGTCAGGGGGAGTACATTGGCGTCGTTTAAAAGCTATTTAGGGTAGGGAACAGAAATGTAAGTTTAAAAATATTTTAAGTGCTAAAAAAAATCCATTTTGAAGGGTGTTCCTCAGGGCTCAGTATTGTCAGCGACGCTCTACCTAATATTCGTTTAACGACCTCCTAGAAAAGCGTTTTACAGGAAATATAACAGATTTTGCCGACAACGTGTTGCATATTTTCTTACTCGCATAGCGATAAAATGTTTATATTTGAATCAATTAAATAGGATTTAAAAATGTTAAGTGAATGGTGTTATTGTAATAATATGGTAGTAAAATGTCTCAAAAAATTAAGTATGTCAATTTTGATACTAATCCCATTTGATTTTGATAGGTAAATAATAGATCGTGACGTTTTCTTGTCCAAATTAATGTATGCAAATGTAATCAAATAATAGAAAAAGTAAAATAATTCATGTATATGGGAATTTATTTTGATGAAAGTTTGTCATGGAAGAAACATACATCAGAATTGAATATGAGTTTAAGGAAAGGTGTAAGAACTTTCTACTATTTACGGAATCTTTGTGAAAGTGATTTACTAAAAGCATTATATTACGCACTTTATACATTCACGATTACATATGCAATTCACTGTTGGGGAGGGGCTTTTCAACATTTTATGGGAAAATTTAGCAAAAACTCAAAAACATTTCATTCGTATTGTATTATTTAAAAAGAGAAGAGAACCATCACTGCCTTTGTTTAGAGAGCTTAAAGTATTGCCACTCAAACATATATTTGTATTCAAGGTTTTAAAAATATTTTTTCAAACGAGTCGACAATTCGGAAATGAACAACGTTATGATCATCATTATGGAAACTAGAAACAGACACATGGGATCTTTTTTGCTCACCTAGAGTAAACAGAGCATGTTTTGAAAATTCTTTCGTATTTTTGGGTCCAAAGTAATATAACCGGTTACCTCTCGTCATTAAAAGTAATTATAGTACAAACAAATTTTCATTGGAAATAAAATTATGGTTGTTAGCATTAGATAATATATATATATTATATATATATATATATATATATATATATATATATATATATATATATAATATATATATGACTTTTTGAAGGTGCAAAGGTAGATGAGCTATTGTTTTTGTTAATTATAAGAATGTAATAGAGTAGGATTGTTAACGTAAGTTGAAGGATATGTTTATTTTATTTATAAAGAGTGTCCATAGATAAGAGAACGAACGAACTGCAGTGATAAGGTTTTTTGTTTATTCTTGTATTTATTGATAGTGCTTGAATGCCCCGCCACAGGAGCCACACACATTGTCATGAAATTAACAAGCAACTGTAGTTTATAGTGAATTTTTGTTTTGCAGGTGCTATCATAACTTGTAAGATGGCAGTATTTCCTTATAAGTTTTTTGTTTGTTATTTGTGAAAATTGTTGGAAATAAACAGACTATTCTTATTCTTATTCTTAAATTGGATTAAGTAATGTTTGTTTATCAGTTATTGGCATACCTTGTTATGGTTACTTGGGAATTTTACTTAATTTAAATTGCATAAAACTTTTAAAACTATTGTTTAAGTAAATAAATGTAAACAAAAACCACCAATAATATTAGTGTAGAAGCAGGTAGGAACATCTTCTCTCAATTTGGGCCCAAAGATGTATAACGAGCTTCCTGAGTGCCTACAAAATTGTTTGTCAAACGTTAGGTTTAAGATTAAGTTTAGGAAAAGCCTTCATAATAGCTCTAGGCAATCTCATTGAGTATCCGTTGACAAATGTATTTATTTATTGCAATTTATGACTTACATTGTATGATATCTATTAATGTCTGTATTTTAATGTAATTTATGTACTTGACACGAGACATTGTGAAAACCAGTTGTACCTGAGAAACGCTCTTTTTTTTAGATAGTTTTTTTTATTAATTAATTTATTTAATAAAAGTAAATAGTTTCCATTATTTAAATAGTGAGGAAGTCAGATTAAAATACCTCTTCCATCTCAGTTGGAAGAATGGTGGATTTCTCTTTTAGCCGCCATCTATAAATTCCATGCTTCTGAATATGCCTTGTTACATTAGATGTTTTATTTTTACAATACTAATAAGGAAATAACTCATTAATGGCATGCTAATATAATCTTAACGGACATTACCTTGCAAATTTAATCGTAATAAAAAATTGTAATAATAAATCCTGGTTGAAATTACATAAAATTATAAGACATCTTTTAAATTTAAGTCTACATTACAAAATAAACAAGATAAAATCTTTTATGAATGGAATACAAGCTCTTTTCTTCATGATGGTTTACAGTGGTTTGTTTTAGCTGGATATAATGCATGGTGAAAAAAGCAGTGCTTAATATTATATATCAAATTAAATGTTCTCTTTTAACATTAAAAAAATTTAACGTTGATACTGTTCAACTATATAATGCATTTTATAAGTTAAGTTTTTTAATTTTTATGTTTACCGAAACAATTAAGTTATACAGTAATTTCTTACCTTCCAGTTATAAACAAATCATAAATTCGATTTCAACATTGTTTAAATCAAAACTATGCTATATGTAAAATAAATGTTTTAATTCCCGAGAACAGGACGTAAGTGACTGTTATTGGAACTTTATCCGGTTTATCGGTTATCGTTTGTATCCTTCTCACAAAGCGATTCTCAACACAAAGTGTCCTCTCTACGGTGACTTGGTACTCTGAAACCCTTTTGGTTTGTACACATTTGTAAACGGTTTTAAGGGTTGGTTTGTTA
>NW_025778532.1:0-38941 GCF_021130785.1 Homalodisca vitripennis
AATGAATGGAGTATGGTTATAGAATATATTAGTAAAGCCTTACAGCACTTAAAAAACACAACTCTTACGATTTATAATTGTGGTTATATCGTAGATTTGGTCATGCATCAACGTTATAGTTCGTGCTCTTTCACACTAATGAATACTTCGTGCTCTACTACTACTCTTCGTGCTCTTTCACTAATTCGTACTCGCATATAAAATATGTAACAGCAATATTAAAACCCATAACTAACTTATTAAAGAGCTTAGTACAAAACTTTTCACCAATTAATGGATTTATGGTCATGTTAGTCTTTTGAAATTTAAAGGATAACAAGGTTTTAAAAGATTATATAGACTGTTGTTTACTTAGTGTTGGCTAAGCCTATCATTAGAAGGACTGGAAAACTTCGTTCCTCTCTGCCTGTTTTTTCCACACCATATGTTAAAAACAAACCGACCTCAAGACTTTAATTTTTACCATTATGTTTAAACCTTTAAAATAGGCAAAATCTAGTTCAATGTTGCTGCATGTAACTTTATGTGAATCGACTAAGTTTTAATAAACTTTGGACTTAATTTTATTCACATATATTCGCATAAAGGTTGAAATAGAAGTCACGAAGGTTTATGCACTTTTAACTTTGAACAAGTCATATTCTTAATTGTTTTATAGAAGATGATGTGTTAGAAAGTGGAAATATAGCATGTTTTGTAACTACTATGTGAACTGTTTTAAGATGATTTGTGCAGTATACTTTGACCATACATAGTTTACGAGAGATAATAATAAAGAAATTAATATTTACAGTGATGTTACAGTAACCAAAATGGCAGCGAGTAACTAATTATAAGAATAAATATTCAATTAACCTGAAGGCAATTATATACAATTTTAACGATTGATTTAGGAACACATGTGGCCTGACTCTGCGGAAGATAATCTCAGTAAATATCTGTAGACTAAGGAGGCTCAAGATATCTAAGAAAATATTTCAACTATAGACTAAGGAGGCTCAAGATATCTCACGAAATATTTCAACTACAAACTAAGGAGGCTCAAGATATGTCAGGAAATATTTCAACTATATGCTAGAGAGGCTCAACTTCCTTATTGTCTGTCGGGTGGATGTAAATATGTTATTTTTAAGTTTATATTGTGTCTGTCCATATTTTCGCAATATCTTGAGAATACAATGAAACTGCGTAAACAGCCTTATTCTAACCTACAATAAATACGAATGAAGAATGACCAAAACACAAACCATCTAAAATATGCATAGTAGTCTGACACCATTATGAAAAATATGAGCTCTTATAGAGATATGGGTTTACAGTTTTATAACACTGTCAAATTTATTCACTCTATGAGGAGAAGCTAGTGTAAGTGTTTTACATATAAGCCGTCAACATATTTTTGTAAAATAGAACTCCATTAAGTGAAAGAAATAACGGAAAAAGTTTTAGGAATAAAACAACAGTAACCTAATAACATTTTACAAATTGAATAACTTATGTAATCTTTTTAATTTGATCGTATTTATCATAAGTGAAGTTATAACGTAAGCTGACAACTTGTGAAATCTTACAGGTTCCTGTTTTTTAACAAGAATTACATAATTGTTATCTATTTTCCTGTTGCATAACCATGCATTTGTATAGCTGTATCCATATTACGCGATAATATTATCCTACATAAGAGATATTTTAAAATTATCCATAATATAATAAATTATTTTTATCATTTTTAAAATTAATTAGTGGAAATACTCTTTAAAGCGGGACGATATTTTTTTCGTTTCTCATCACAGTACGTTATTTTATGATGAGCTCAATAATTTCTAATAGAAATAAATTTTACTACTAATTGAACAATATTTAGAGTAAATATGTAATAATATCCTACACTTATAAAATAAAAAAAACATACTACTGAATGCAATTTTTATAAGGTTTCCTCTATTTAATAGTTAAATATTATTCATTAATATTTGTAGTAATTTGTTTACTTTACAATATATTTCGAAGTTGTGAAAACTGAAAAGTTACGACATTAATTTGTTTTCAGTTATATAAAACCGGTAGATGTGTATATTTTACAACAAATTTAAATATGTAATATGAGAGACTGCTCTAAGGATAAAAATATTAATTCTATAACAACTTATTACAATATATTACAATTTTTTATTTGATAGCGGTAAACAGTCACGACGTACTATAATAAACTTACCTCCTTTTATTCAGTTACTTTACTTATGTTATAACTGATATGCCATGTTCCAAAACATTAAAGAGCTCATATAATAACATTCTTAATATTTCCCATGAAGTATTCATTTGGCACTAAAATTATTAAGTGTCCACAAATTGAAATAAAAATATGAAAAACCTTCAAAGGAAAAATAAAAGGAATTAAAAAGAAACAAATTAAATTAAAAGCTATTTAGTTACAGAATAATACAATGATATAATTTGCAGATAAGACTAAAAATTTTAATACCTATGCCTGTTTTAATAAAGCCATTTATATACGAAAAGTACTATAAAAAGCTGCACCACACATAAACTTTTTATGAAAAAGACCGGGAGCCAAATAGGAAACTTATAGCAAGAGTAGTAAAAATACATCAAACCTCTCATCTAATGTTCATGTTTCTTGAAAACCTAGTGTTGAAAACACATGTCGAAGTTTATATGATCTTAAATTTATTTTATTAAAATATTTTTGTTCTCCAATATATTGATTGTTTAAATTTTTCTCCGGCAAAACAATTAACTATATGCTAATATGTTATATTAAAAACTCGATACATTAAAATCCATAACAATGTTATTTCTACATCTCATATATTGCTCGACCAACAGTACATAAACAGCCTTGAAGTTCAAGGGTCGTTTTAATATAGTATAAAAAATACATATCATCACTTTTTATAATCAAGATTAATTGTGAATATTTTATCAGACATTAGAAACGTAATAACATTCATTAGATATTTCTGATTTCGTATATAAAAATAATTTGGATATCCTATACGCCAGGTGATGTTTTCTTGAAGACTGTGTTCAGCATCTTCAGACATTGGTATAACCAGTTCGTCCTCTTATATAAAATACGATTTCTTCATTAAAATAATGATGTTTATATATACATAAAACCACACATCTACAGAAAAGATTGTATGTCATTGAAAATAATCTAAGAAATCCATGACGTAATACTAATTCTTCGAGAATTCTGACTTTGAACCATTACATAATTCCAATGACATAATGTTTGAGTGACCTCTTGGTTTGAAGAGCACCGAGGGATAGTAGCAAAAAGTCACAGGTAATCAATTGTCATTAAAGAGGCTAAAAAGAATTAAAAACCCCTCGTCATAAGAATGCTTTCGAAAACAATCTTCTTTTATAATCAATATATTCAATTTTTAGATTAACTTTCTAAATATAAACTATTGCAACGGCAAATGCTAAATACGGCGTAATATTTGTAGTTTAGTCATAAACTTTCATTTTCATAGTAAACATAAAATGCATAACGATTTTACAAGAGTATTTATTTTAGCCAAATTCCTTGCAGGAAACTTTTGCGTTCTTATTGTTCGGAAACGTGTCATAAATATTGTCCTTAAGGAATTTAATTGAAGTTGTTTGCTTTAACTTTTCCCTACTTTATCAAGAATGTACAAAGTTGTGCCACTCTGAGCAGTAAATAAACAATTGAGACTTAGTTTAAAGTAAGTTACAGTTCACAGCCTGTACCTTTGTCCTCATTATAATATTTACGTGGTAAAGTACCTCAAGTTATAGTCAAGAAATACATTTTTATCAAATATTATAGAACATTTCTCTATAGCCTTAATAGTAAAATTAAAATTTAAAGTTCAACATATTTCAACTATCGTACTTAACCAACCTAAGCTTGAAACTTTTTAATCAACTTTGTTATTGAGGAAAATAAATTTTCATTTAGATCCCTGCAACATGACCTGACACCTTTTATTAAATTTGTACTGTAGTACCACTCTTAAAGAAAGAGGGTAGAAGTAAGCCACGCCATGTGTCTAGAAGCGATAGACGATAAAATGTAAAATACAAAAGGAAAAGTTGCGTCACGCTACTGAAATATAGGCTTCACTAACCTTATTCCATGGATGGACATGCACTATCACAGAATGACTCTTGTCTAAGTTAAAATTACTTTTAAAACAAAACATCACGTCTAAGATAAAACCTTTGTTGTGATATCTTGGCAAATGATACATTTACATTTTTATCGTTAGAATCGGTCACATATCAGCGTCTTAATAATAAAAGTCTACGCACAAAAATCAGCATAAAATAGTGTTATATGTACTGGAATAGATCGGCTACTCCTGTTAGTATGTCAAATATTATTTTTTTGAGATTATCGAGTTTAGAACAGAAAAAGAACACCACAAAGTACAGAAAGTAGTTCTTGATACGTGTAAAGATCACATTATGGGTAAATATGTACATATTATCTACCTCGGCAACAACAATTTGATTTTCGTTTTAAAATAATAAACCGGAGAAAGAATTTAATTTTGCATTCAGTTATTGTATTTCATAAATATTTATATGTTACATATGAGGGTGCTTGGTTGGGTCGACACATTTTGCAGTCAGGTCAACAAACAATCCAGATGTTTGGCTACCAATTTCTTTCGGCATATTGGATTTTAATTGAATATTTAATGGAACTGTTATTTTCACACCAGCTGTTCATTTTCTAGTAATTCAAACAGATTAAATTTATTTAGTTTCCTTTACTATTGTTTTCTACCAAACAGTTTTTCATAGGATAAGGAATAATTTTTTATGATTTATGAGGTCGTTTGAATTTCCTCTTTAAGTTTCAGTTTGAGGCTGATTTATTGGATTAATAATGTATAAAATATGTTCTACGTTGACTTGTTATTAATCAAACATTTTTGAAAGGAAGAGCAGAGTAAAATAAAATATGTAATTTATTTTGAGTGTAAATTTATTATAAAGTAGCTGTTTCCCCCGGCTTTGCACGCTTCTGGTTCAAGTGAATTAAATTTCCAACGTCGATGTAGAGTTTGACCTTGTTGTCACGAACAAGAAAATCTGTCAGAAGTGTATGTCTATACCCATTGTACAAGCACAACGCACATGTACTTTATTAAAAATTGGTTTAACACTCAAGTTTTAAGTTCAACCAGACATTTATTTTTAAGACAGATATACATAATAAATTAGCGCCTTCAAATAATGCTTGGCAATTTGTTATACGTAACAGTCTTGTAGTTGCAGTTTTATAATGTGCAGTCGCTTTAAAAACTTTATATTTTGCAGCGCTGCCTTGTGGTAAGTTACATCAATGGGAATAGCATACAAACCTTCCCCGTTTGATATATATATATACAAGTAGGTAGGAAAGTGCCGATTCTAGGGACACTTTCCGAGCCAACAGTAAATCAAGGGAAAATACTGTTAAAAGACAATAAACGAATCTGTAAAATCAAACAGTAACTCACGAATGAAAAAATAACCGAATCTATAGCTGTTTGCTTCTACTTTCTTGAGCAGTTTTTAATGTAAAATCTCCTTAGAATCAATCTATTGGTCAGCTACGAATAAACTATAAATTAAAACTTATAAACGGAAATGATGGAATTTGCTAACAATCACTCGAGAATTTGGGGGGAATGTGAGTAAACCCGCATTCTTTTCACGAGGTTCTTCAATTAATTTCTCCAAATGTACTATAAAATCATCAAAGATTTCAGGCTTAAAATCGTAATCAAATTCAATATCCAAATAGTGAAAGATTATAGGTAAAATCTTCTCATAATAAACGTGTGTATCGATACCTACAAACCTAATGTATTCTTTGAAAAGGAAAATAATTTTTTCAAGGGTTATGAGAGATAAGCAAAAATTTTTATTTATTTCCCTAAACTCTGTAACAAATTTTGTTTGTTTTTCACCTCCGTATTGTAATTTTATAAGCAGATTATTCAAATGTGTTAGTTTATTTCGAAATTTCTTAGGTTTAGGTCTTTCATACAAAATTAAATTACAATCTCTACAAACTAAATATCTTTTATCAATAATTTCTCCTCTATTTATAACACTTGTAACAGTTGGCATTATACTATTCATTCATTTATATAGAAAGATTTTTTGTTATAAATGGAGATTATGGAACTAAGTCTGCCGAGATATAAATTTTTCAGCGCAAATGTTTATGTTTATATTTCAACTACCGAGATAAAAAGAAATGATTTTATTTTATTATTCAACTATTCAGGATATTTTGTCTATGATTACAAAGATTATTCCGGAAGAAATCGAGATTTTTCATCAGCGAAAGAGTATATTTTTGAAGTTTTAGAAGGAATGAGAGAGAATAATATGAACATCATCAATTATTGTTAAAGATATAATGAAAGACGTACAAAATGAGTGTTGTTAGTGTGCGTGTTTTTGCGATATCTACTTAACTTCTAAGAAATTGGGAATGGGGAGAAGAAGAAAGGTATCATTATATTTTATTTCAATCAACTCTAGATTTGTGACGTCTGCTTTTCAGCTGAGAGCGTTTGTACCACTAACGCTTGACCTCGAATCTCATTTTATTGAAACATGTGAGAGGCGTTTGTGTCACTAACGCTTGACCTTGGTTTGCTCACGCCGTGAACAATGACCTTGCTTTGCTCACACCACAATGACCTTGCTTTGCTCACACCACAATGACCTTGCTTTGCTCACGCCGTGCGCGACAATGAAATCACTGTAAAAACACTTCATTCTGTATTACAAATGAACACTTTACATCACTATTTTCACACAATGTTTTTGTCACAGTTTTAGAATGTCTACACAAATTCACAATCTTCTTGCAATTTTTCCTTTCTTTTAGTCGCAAATATAAAAGTAACTTATAAAATATAATAACACTATGAATGGCAACGCCCAGTGGAACACTTCACTTCACTTTTAACAAGAAACACAGAACATCACACAATCTTCTTACTTCATATAAGGTCCATTTCTTCTTTCTTCAACTTGCAAATACATTAGAATCTTCTAATTGATGATATGTCTTGTTAAATTTCGTTAAAACAGAGGAGATTTAGCATGACTGGCTATACGTGGCCAACGCCCATGATGAAAATTTTTTCCATGCGATAAACGATTATGAATATCGAAGTTTTATCGATAATAAAAATCGAAGGTTGCAATCGATATTAGAACTGTTATAGTTTCCAATGTATATTAAATAAGTGAATATCAATATTTATTTCAAACCTTGTTGCTAAAAAACTACTCAACCGATTTTAATGAAATTTGGTACACATATAGTAAATACTTAACTCTTTCGACTTAACTTATCCATAAGGGTGAAATCATCCCCTATTTCTTAATATTCATAAAAAAGTTTAAAAAATTATCAGAAAAATCTGAAACTTCAAAAACAAGCGAGTTCAACTTAAAAAAATAACAAAATGTTCAAAATCTACCCTAATCATCCCTTATCTTTAAACTCTTATATCTAGAGACTATTGGAGCTTTTTTGATGAAATTTGGTATATAGGATCAGTAAATATTAAAGTATTTTTTTAAATCACCACTTCCGGTCCATGACCTTGAAATAGTTTTTTTCCTAATATCATCCCTATTTTTCAAAATTTTTAATGCAATTTAAAATGAATACTTTTATTAATGTCTTTACCAATTCTGTAAAGTTTTAAAATTATCTGATGAATAATAGTGAAAATAACGCGATTTTTACTGAATTTCTCTAATATCGTTCTTAATCACATCATAGGCTAAAAATTTCTCAGAAACCACAACCACATAACAAATCGCGTTTGTAACAGCTTTTTGAAAATCCATATTGATAATTATATCGTTCTTTGAACCAGAAATATTTGTCAAACTCTTTGTTGTATCAATGACATAAATAGGTCTATTCGCTAAAAATTCTTTAGGATTGTAATACATTTCCTTATTATTACAGTAAACTTTCTTAAAATCTTGATACATCTGATACATGATTCTGAAAAGACCTCCTGAAATGTTTAAATTTTGTAACTCACCTGGATAATAAGAACCGTTCAATTTTACTCTGATATTTTTTACATCCAAACTATCAAACTTTGAAGGATTTTTTTTTTGATTATTCTGTCTATCTGTTTGAAAACCTATGATAACGAACTTGGGATTGAAGATATTTCTATAAATATTTGTAATATCAAACGCATAAGTTGTTCCGGAAATACCTTTTTTTCAATACATTGCCAATCTAGAAAATTAAACATAATGTTTTGACTTTTTGTAATTTCATCAATCAATCTAATTTTACTCGTGATTTTATAATCAGTCATTGGAACTCTAATAAAAAAATCTGTAATTGTTATTTTTCCATCAACAGGCATAACATTTCCAGTTGCAGTCTTCAGAATCACATCATCGTCTTCTGCTCTTATAAAACTTAGATAAAATCCTCCTTTATAGATCGGAATAGTAATATTTTCAAAAAATCCTAATCCAAAATGAGATAAATTTCCAGCTGCTTCAAAAACACCAAATTTAAAATCTGATTCAAAGCCATTAGAAGTTTGAGAAATAACATCACTTTTTGAATACGAAATAGTTCCTTTAATTGTGCTTAATTGGCCACAGTTTTCGACTTCTTCTATCAATTTATTGTGTTTTCTTACTTCAATCTTAGAAAATAAAAACGGTATACAATTATCGATTAATCTAACATTATCAGTTCCAAGATATGCTTGACCATCTTGTTTTGTTAAAGTTCCAGAAATATAAAACTGGAAGTTAGACGAGCAAAAACTATCTCCAAAATCAATATTAAACTCAGTTCTTTTATTTGGTACATTCAAATGTTGTTTACTAATTGGATAGACATTTTTAAACTCCGCCCTTTCAATATCACTAGCATACTTTTTGTAGTCCACCATTTATTAAGAAAAAATTTAGAAATTTTAAACATCATGTATAAGAAAGATATCATTTTTTCATCGATCTAATGTACGTTTTTATAACAAAATATATAAATTTTAGTAAAATAATTATAAAGATTAGAGTCATTTATTAATGATCAACTTCGTCATATTCAGGGTTGTCTTCTTTAAATTTTGCAATTTCGGCCACATATTTCAATAAAATTTGCACAGGATAGTAACCGCTATCTATAATATTGTTCCAATTAACTGTATCTTTATTTTCATCCAAAAACTTTATACTCAAGTGTTGATAGAGACAAAGAACAAACATATGATCTTTTAATTGATAATGTATATTTTCTTGAATGAACTCTGATGATAAAGTTTGATATTTAGCAATGTTATACCAATTCAATTTGTTTACGTATAATCTCATCATATCTTCGGATAATTCATATTTTTGAGAAATATCATCCTAATGTTCTTTTTTCAAATCTCTTTCGTGTTGCATTATAAAAAGATCGAAAGCACTGTAATGTCCCGCCATCTCTATTTATTAAGAAAAAATTTCAAAATCAAGTTTTTATAAATTGGCTCTTTTTAGCGTTACATTCAGCACATTTTCCAGATTGATGTTTGCATAGTATTTTATATCATTTGTTGCAGTTTTTTCTTTACATCTCACACAGTATATGAGCGCCATTTATATAAGGAAAATTAGTCATCATAGCTGGCTAATCCATTAAATCTGTTATCAATATTTTCCAAAATTTTATTAACATCTTCTTTAAATTTATTAAAGTTTTCTTCTAGTTTATTTACTTTATCGAGTTTATCATCTATTCCTTCAAGTAATTCACCATTACTTTTTTATTTTATCACGAACATTATCTTGATATGACTCAAAATCTTCCTGAATTTTTATAATTAGTTCTTTAACTTTATTTTGATATGCAATAAAACCTTGTCCAATATTTATAACTTTTTCATTAATTTCACCAACATCGTCTACTGATCTTCTACTTCTGGCTTCTAACTTGTCATAGACTTCTGTTGTAAAATCTTTAACATGCTGTTTATGATTCTCATAATTTTGTTTTAGTTCATTAAACATTTTAATATAATCTTCTAATTGAATCATTACAACAACATCAAATGGATTAATTCCTTTACTAACACTGCTAATTCTTTTTCCTTTAAAATCTAAGGCATAATAATAAAAATCTCATATAATAACATTCTTAATATATCCCATGAAGATTTCAGTCGGCACTAAAATTATTAAGTGTCCACAAATTGAAATAAAAATATGAAAACCTTCAAAGGAAAAATAAAAGGAATTAAAAATAAACAAATTAAATTGAAAGTTATTTAGTTACAGAATAAAACAATGATATAATTTGCAGATAAGACTAAAAATTTTAATACCTATGCCTGTTTTAATAAAGCCATTTATATACCAAAAGTACTATAAAAAAGCTGCACCACATATAAAATATTTATGAAAAAGACCGCGATACAAATAGAAAACTTATAGCAAGAGTAGTAAAAAATACATCAAACCTCTCATCTAATGTTCATGTTTCTTGAAAACCTAGTGTTGAAAACACATGTCGAAGTTTATAAGATCTTAAATTTATTTTATTAAAATATTTTTGTTCTCCAATATATTGATTGTTTAAATTTGTCTATGGCAAAACAATTAACTATATGCTAATATGTTATATTAAAAACTCGATACATTAAAATCCATAACAATGTTATTTCTACATCTCATATATTGCTCGACCAAACGAAACATAAACAGCCTTGAAGTTCAAGGGTCGTTTTAATATAGTATAAAAATACATATCATCACTTTTTATAATCAAGATTAATTGTGAATATTTTTTCAGACATTAGAAACGTAATGACATTCATTAGATATTTCTGATTTCGTATAAAATAATTTGGATATCCTATACGCCAGGTGATGTTTCTTGAAGACTGTGTTCAGCATCTTCAGACATTGGTATAACCAGTTCGTCCTCTTATATAAAATACGATTTCTTCATTAAAAATAATGATGTTTATATATACATAAAACCACGCATCTACAGAAAAGATTGTATGTCATTGAAAATAATCTAAGAAATCCATGACGTAATACTAATTCTTCGAGAATTCAGACTTTGAACCATTACATAATTCCAATGACACAATGTTTGAGTGACCTCTTGGTTTGAAGAGCACCGAGGGATAGTAGCACAAAAGTCACAGGTAATCAATTGTCATTAAAGAGGCTAAAAAGAATTGAAACCCCTCGTCATAAGAATGCTTTCGAAAACAATTTTCTTTTATAACCAATATATTCAATTTTTAGATTAACTTTCAAAATATAAACTATTGCAACGGCAAATGCTAAATACGGCGTAATATTTGTAGTTTAGTCATAAACTTTCATTTTCATAGTAAACATAAAATGCATAATGATTTTACAAGAGTATTTATTTTTAGCCAACTTCCTTTCAGGAAACTTTTGTGTTCTTATTGTTCGGAAACGTGTCATAAATATTGTCCTTAAGGAATTTAATTGAAGTTGTTTGCTTTAACTTTTCCCTACTTTATCAAGAATGTACAAAGTTTGTGCCACTCTGAGCAGTAAATAAACAATTGAGACTTAGTTTAAAGTAAGTTACAGTTCACAGCCTGTACCTTTGTCCTCATTATAATATTTACGTGGTAAAGTACCTCAAGTTATACTCAAGAAATACATTTTTATCAAATATTATAGAACATTTCTCTATAGCCTTAATAGTAAAAATATAATTTAAAGTTCAACATATTTCAACTATCGTACTTAATCATTGCTTGAAACTTTTTAATCAACTTTGTTATTGAGGAAAATTAATTTTCATTTAGATCCCTGCAACATGACCTGACACCTTTTATTAAATTTGTACTGTAGTACCACTCTTAAAGAAAGAGGGTAGAAGTAAGCCACGCCATGTGTCTAGAAGCGATAGACGATAAAATGTAAAATACAAAAGGAAAAGTTGCGTCACGCTACTGAAATATAGGCTTCACTAACCTTATTCCATGGATGGACTTGCACTATCACAGAATGACTCTTGTCTAAGTTAAAATTACTTTTAAAACAAAACATCACGTCTAAGATAAAACCTTTGTTGTGATATCTTGGCAAATGATACATTTACATTTTTATCGTTAGAATCGGTCACATATCAGCGTCTTAATAATAAAAGTCTACTCACAAAATCAGCATAAAATAGTGGTATATGTACTGGAATAGATCGGCTACTCCTGTTAGTATGTAAAATATAATTTTTTTTTAGATTACTGAGTTTTCTTGTAAATTTATTCATACAGGATTTTTCCAGACATTTACCATCGTCCATAGAAACAAGAAATCAGTAACACTACATTTCTAGATCTGCAATCTGAACTCTTCACAAATAAAGAACTAACCTAATACATAATTACAAACTAGGTTAAAATAAACTAACCATAACAAAGCGTTGTGTCCACACCTAAGTCAGGAATTACAACCACTATGTTGTTTGTCAACTTCACTTACTCTCCGGGATTATCGGAGAAAATTAGAAGAGTAGGTAGAAAGTACGAAATTAGAACTGTGTTTTAAGCACAAAATACTCTTAGACAAAGTCTCATACAAACAAAAAACAAAAAATTGCACACAGGACTCCAAAAAACTGTGTTTACAGTATAAACAAAAAGAAAAAGAACACACAAAGTACAGAAAGTAGTTCTTGATACGTGTAAAGATAACATTATGGGTAAATATGTACATATTATCTACCTAAGCAACAACAATTTGATTTTCGCTAAATTAATAAACCGGAGAAATAATTTAATTTTGCATTCAGTTATTGTATTTCATAAATTAATATTTATATGTTACATATGAGGGTGCTTGGTTGGGTCGACACATTTTGCAGTAAGGTCAACAAACAATCCAGATGTGTGGCTACCAATTTCTTTCGGCATATTGGATTTTAATTGAATATGTAATGTAACTGTCGTGTTTAACAAACACCAGCTGTTCATTTTCTAGTAATTCAAACAGATTAAATTTATTTAGTTTCCTTTACTAATGTTTTCTACCAAACAGTTTTTCATAGGATAAGGAATAATTTTTTATGATTTATGAGGTCGTTTGAATTTTCCTCTTTAAGTTTCAGTTTGAGGCTGATTTATTGGATTAATAATGTCTAAAATATTTTCTACGTTGACTTGTTATTAATAAAACATTTTTGTAAGGAAGAGCAGAGTAAAATAAAATATATAAATTTATTTTGAGCATAAATTTATTATAAAGTAGCTGTTTCCCCCGGCTTCGCACGCTTCTGGTTCAAGTGAATTAAAATTTCCAACGGCGATGTAGAGTTTGACCATGTTGCCATGAACAAGAAAATCTGTCAGAAGTGTATGTCTATAGCCATTCTACAAGCACAACGCACATGTACTTTATTAAAAATTGGTTTAACACTCAAGCTTTAAGTTCAACCAGACATTTATTTTTAAGACAAATATACATAATAAACTAGCGCCTTCAAATAGTGTTTGGCAATTTGATTTACGTAACAGTATTTAGTTGCAGTTTATAATGTGCAGGCGCTTTGAAAACCTTTATATTTTTGCAGCGCTGCCTTGTGGTAAGTTACATCAATGGGCATAACATACAAACCTTCCCCGTTTGAAAATACATAAACATGCAGATTTTCATAACGAACGGTCAAATGGTTTCTGAGTCTATAAAGGTCATACCCACAAACATTAATATATATATATATATATATATATATATATATATATATATATATATATATATATATATATATATATATAAGTAGATATGAATATGGCGGTTCTAGCGCACTTTTGGGACAGTCAGAAAATCAATGTAAAATACTGTTCATTGAACCATAAACGAATCTATAAATCATGAACTAAAAATAAACGAATCTATAGCTGTTTGATTCTACTTTCTTAAGCTGAAAACTTAGTCAAATCTGCTTCGAATCATTCTATCGGAAATGTTGTTAAATCTGCTACGAATAAAGGAAAAATTTATAACAATTTTATTTAAATCTGCTTTAATCAATCTGCTAGAATCAATGTAAAAATCTATCGCTAATGTTCTCATTTTTGTTTCGAATAAACGGAAAATCTATAACAATTTTGTAGTTAAATCTGCTTTACTCAATCGCTAGTCCACGAAGCAAGACCATGAAGCAAGACCACGAAGCTAGACCACGAAGGAACACCACGAAGCCAGCTCACGAAGCTAGGCCACGAAGCAAGCTCGCGAAGCTAGACCACGAAGCAAACTCACGAAGCTAGACCACGAAACAAGCTCGCGAAGCTAGTCCACGAAGCAAGCTCGCGAAGCTAGACCACGAAGCTAGACCACGAAGCAAACTCACGAAGCTAGACCACGAAGCAAGCTCACGAAACTCAACCTCGAAGGAAGACCACGAAGCTAGCTCACGAAGCTAGACCACGAAAGAAGACCACGAAGCCAGCTCACGAAGCTAGACCACGAAGCTAGACCACGAAGCAAGCTCACGAAGCTAGACCACGAAGCAAGCTCGCGAAGCTAGACCACAAAACCAGCTCACAAGTTTCCAATCGACAGCTTAAGAAAGTAGAAGCAAACAGCTATAGATTCGGTTATTTTTCATTCGTAATTTACAGATTAGTTTATGGTTCAATGAACAGTATTTTACATTGATTTTCTGACTGTCCCAAAAGTGCGCTAGAACCGCCATATTACTATTTACTCATGTATAATATAGAAAAATTGCGTGAAACTAAAGAAAAATCTTAAGGAAAGTAAAAAAGATCTCAATCTATTTAATGATGAAAAAAAATTCATTCAATAGCTGAAAAATTGGCTATCGAAACTAACGACAAAACTAAGTCAGAAATGATCGAAGAAATTGATAAAACGATTAATGAGAAACCTGAAAATATCATTGATGTAGAAGTTTTATCCTCAATACACGGTCTATTTAAGCAATACATTTTAACAAATTTGAACGACAATTTCATGTCAATTTACAAATATCTTTCTATTTTGCGCCCAGAAATTAAAAGTTTAATCGAAAAATTTCAAGAAACTGTGAAAAATAGTAAAGGATATCTCTCTTTAGAATGCGAATACGAACGAACTTTAGTGAACGGTGAAACACAAACTTGTCCAATGTACTTTACTATAAAAGCAGACGAGATCTTTGATGTAAACGACTTTATTTCTAAACAATTTAATAAATTAACACATCGAGAACAGACAAATCATCCAAATCGAGGTTCTGGATGGACATTAAAACGCTGTAAACAACTGATTTTGAGCCTTAATAAACACGAAATAATGAACGCAGGATCATATATCGATTTACCACAAGAGATAAAGGTAAAGAAAGCTTGTGTAAATATCATTGCTTTATTTACTCTATCCGATGTGCAATTGAAAAATCAAAATTTCATCCTGAACGTGTAAAACAATATGAAAAATTTGTAAATGACGAGATATTTTCAGGTTTCGAGTATCCAATGTCTTTGAAAGATATACAATTATTCGAGAAACGCAGCTCCAATTCCAAGTACAAATATCCAAAAATGTCTATAAATATCTATACTTATGATGAAAAAATTAATATTGTTCCGTTACAAATTTCAGAAATTTATGATGCCGAGTTAGAAATCGATTTATTGTATGTTAAACAAGATGACAAATCTCATTATGTTTTGATAACAGATTTAAATAAGCTCGTTTTCTCTCAGTTATCTAAGCATGAACACAAAAAATTTCTATGCAGAAGATGTTTAAGCCATTTCTACAAATCTGGAGATTTAACAGATCATTTAGAAATTTGCAAGCAACACGAAGTTTGTAAGCCAATTATGCCCTTTCCAGGTCAAACAACATCATTTACTAATTATCAAAAGAAATTTTCTCATCCTTACGTTATTTATATGGATTTTGAGAACATATTAGAAAAAATTCCAACATGCAAGAACAATCCACAAAGATCGATTACAACCAAGATTCAGAAGCACATTCCTTATGGTTTTACTCTATATTTAGTGTCAAATGTGACGAATCGCATGTATAAACCGATTATGTTATCGAGCCGAAAATGAAGACGATTTGCCTAATGTTTCCTGCAAAATTGTTTGAAGAGCTCAATAAAATATCAAAATACATAGCTAAAAAGTATAATTCTAAGAACAAAAAAAAACCTATGAAATTGACCGAAGAAGAAGAATTAGCGTACCAAAATTCCAGTCTTTGTCATATTTGTGAATGTGAGGGTTTTGATAATCAAACAAGAAAAAAAGTACGAGATCATTGTCATTTAACAGGTAAATTTCGAGGTGCTGCTCATTTATCTTGTAATCTGAATCTCAAATTTCCTCAAAATATTCCAGTTTTCTGTCACAATATGTCAAATTACGATACTCATTTGTACATAAAAGAATTGGTAAAACAGTATGGTAATGTTGATTTGATCGCAGACACCGATGAGAAATATATAAATTATTCTGTAAATTCTGGATATGGGTTGGTATGAGTTTGAAGATGATAAACCAAGAAAGTTCATCAAGTTTTCATTCGTAGATACGTTCAGATTCATGGCCTCGTCTATAGAAAAGTTAGCTAAAAACCTCAAAAAAGATGATTTTCAAGCATACAAATCATTTTATACAAGATGGAAGAATATTGAACGCAATTCTAGATAGACAACCAAATGACGAAGAAGAAATCTTTAAAATTCTATCTGGAAAAGGCATATTTCCTTACGAATTTATCGATAGTATTGAAAAACTTGATTACACAGAAGACCTGAAAATTCAAGATTTCTATTCACTTTTGACAGACGAGAGCATATCTGAGAAAGATTATCAACACTATTTGAGCGTTTGGAACAAATTAAAAGTGAAAAATCTAGGAAAATTACTCTGATTTGTACAATATCCAAGATGTATTATTGCTCGCTGATATATTCGAAAATTTCAGAAATATTTGTCTAAATTGTTACAAACTTGATCCAGCACATTATCTAACAGCTCCAAGCCTCGCATGGGATGCTATGTTAAAATTAACGAAAATAGAATTACAATTGATTAGTGATTATAATATGTATTTGATGATCGAAAAAGGTATTCGCAGAGGCATTTCTCAATGTATTAAACGATATGTTTAAAGCAAATAACAAATATTTGAAAGATTTTGATAAGACAAAACCTGAAAACTATCTGTTGTACGTCGATGCAAACAACCTTTATGGGTATGGTCTTATGCAAAATTTACCATACAACGAAATCAAGTGGATGGATCCTAAAACGTATACAACAGCAGAATGGCAAGAAACAATTTTGGAACTCACTGGCGACGAAGATTATGGCTATATTCTTGAAGTCGATCTAGAATATCCAACAAATTTACACGAACATCACAAGGATTTACCTCTTGCTCCAGAACATTTTAAAAACAAACTTTGCACAACTCTACTGGATAAAAACTGAATACGTTGTTCATTCAAGAAATTTGAAATTCTATTTGGAACAAGGTATGATTTTGAAACATGTGAATAGAGTTATCGCATTCGATCAGAAGCCTTTTATGAAAGATTACATTGATTTTAACACAAACATGAGAACCAAAGCTACAAGTGACTTTGAGAAGGACTTTTACAAGTTAATGAACAACTCAGTTTTTGGAAAATCTATGGAAAATGTGAGAAACAGATGTGATATTAGACTAGGAAATGAAGAATTTTCAATGAAAAAAGCTAAGAAAAACAAATTTCAAATGCTTTAGTATCTTTGACGACAACTGTATAGCGAGTCACATGTATAAACAGAAAGTAAAATTTAACAAGCCGATCTACATAGGATTTTCAGTTCTCGACCTCTCAAAATTGCTAATGTACGAGTTTTATTACAACAAATTAAAGAACTATGATCCAGATTTGAATCTGTGTTACATGGATACAGACAGTTATTTTCTAGAATTAAAACGTGATCCTTACAAAATTATTAAAGAAAATTTGAATGACTTTGATACGAGCGATTATCCAAAAGATCACGAATGTTTCACTACTAAAAATAAGAAAGTCATAGGAAAATTCAAAGACGAACTAAATAGCGAAGTTTTAGAAGAATTTTGTGGTTTAAGATCAAAGATGTACTCATACAAATATCTAGACAAAAAATCCAGTTAGGTGTAAAGGAATTAAGAGAAGCGTTGTAAATAAAACAATAAATATCGAAAACTTGAAGAGATGTTTGTTCGAAGATAAAGAAGAATTTAGGGAGATGACAGTAATCAAAAGCTACAAACATGAGTTGTACACCGTCACTATAAACAAGTTAGCACTGAACGCTAAAGATGATAAGAGAATTGTCCTAGAAAATAAGATCGATACAGTACCTTATGGCTATAAAAATGAAGCAAAATCTGATATATTAGATGAGTTAAATAAACTTGGAAACTTTGACATGTAAATGGAAGATGATTGATTTGATTCACTGCCACAAATGCAAGAAAAAAACGAAAAGTATAGATTCTAAAATCGTTCAAACTCAAAACGGATTGTATAGAATTGCAGCAAAATGTTCAAAATGTAAGACAAATAAGAGTAAATTTATAAAGAATCCAAATGAAAAACAAGTAAAGAAAGAATCTAAGAATAAGGAAGAAATCGAGATTGAAGCTAGAGAAATTCATGCACCAGTACGAAAAAAGTTTAAAAAGAGAAAAATTATAACTTTAGGAATTGACGATTTATGGGCAGCAGATTTAGTTATAATGTCTAACTATTCGGATCAAAATGATGGATTCAAGTATATGTTAAATGTTATTGATACTTTCTCAAAATATGCTTGGTCAAGAGCTATCAAAAGAAAAAAACGGCAAGGATGTTTCAAAAGCCTTCGAAGATATAGTAAAAGATGCCATAAGGATCAATCACAAACCTCCTAACCTACTTCATACAGATAAGGGTTTAGAGTTTAAAAATAAAGAATTTAACGATGTTTTGAGAAAATACAACATTAAGATTTTATCATACTGAAAATGAAGAGAAATCAAGTATCGTAGAAAGATATAACAGAACTCAAAACGAAAGGATGAAAGTTATTTTTGAGATTAATAAAAACTTTAAATGGATCGATATTCTTCAAAAAATCGTAAACAATTATAACGATACAGTTCACAGCACAATAAAAAATGAAACCGAAAGACGTAGATAAAGATGCAGAAAAGAAGTTATTAGAGACCGTTTTCAAGTATATTCCACCATAAATTCACACAAAAACTAAATTTAAAGTCAATGATCATGTAAGAATTGTTAGTAAAAAACAAACATTTTCAAACAAATATAAGAACAATTGGTCAAGAGAAATCTTTGTGATTTATCAAATTAATAACACAGATCCTGTAACTTATAGTATAAAAGATTCAAATAATGAAGAAATAAGTGGAAGTTTTTTACGAATATGAATTGAGAAAGTCAAAGCTATAATTTTTTTGTATATAAATGGAGGCTGAAAAGAAATGTATAAAGTGTCAAGAATTTAAAGATTTGACGAAGTTTTCTCAAGATAAAAGAAGCAAAGGTGGATTATACTATTATTGTAAGGATTGTCATAGTAAATATGAGAGAGAATTATACGAAAAAATAGAAAAAATTAACTTTAGAAGAGAAAGAATGTTGTATTTGTAAAGAAATTAAGAATATTTCCAAAATTTTACTTTAACGATTGGCATTATAGTTAAAAATAAAAAACATGCACATTGTAAAGATTGTGCTAAAAGAATTATTCAAAAAAAGTCAAAAGAAACCGACTCTTTGCGAGTGTGGACGAATCATTCAATGTTTACCTCATCTTCAAAAACATTTACAGACAAAATATCATAATTCTAGAGTTTAATAAAATTTAGAAAACATTTTCATCGTAAAGTCCAGATTCATTGATAAAAACAGTGTCAGGATGAAGATTGTTAAGGGGCCATTCGAATAGCCCCTTGTTTCTCGGGGTCTATGGGATAGACTCCTGTAATTTATACATACAAAAGTTGTTTTAATCATCATTATCGACATTATTTATGATAGCTTGCCTCGTGTTTTCATATTCTAAAATTTCTGCAACATCTTTTGCTTTGAACCAAATCTTGAAACGTTTCTGCAATCTTCATTTTAGATTTCAGTATTAAAGAATATATGCCTGGTTCATTAATGAAAATAGTGTTTTTTTTGAAAGTTTGAAGGTAAGAACGATTCGTTCCCCCTTCTGAATCTATGTTATCGTAGCTTTTTTTATATTTGTCTTTAACGTGATCTCTAATCGCTTTCATCGTATTTTTAAATTCCAATATTTCTGCAATATCTTTTGCTTTTAAACCAAAAAATTCATTATTTTCGTCAACAAATGTTAAAATTTCTTTATTATTGAATTTGAGTAGATTCACAACTGACTCCATTTAGATAGAAAAGAAATTTAACTAGTAATTTTTATTTCGAGAATAAAGGCCAGATTCATTAACGAAAATAGTGTCAGGATGAAGATTTTGAAAGGGTCTATGGCATAGACTCTTGTAATTTATATATTTAAAGGCTATTTTCTCGTCATTATCAATATTATTTATGATAGCTTGTCTAGTATTTTCATATTGTAAAATTTCTGCAACATCTTTAGCCTTAAAACCAGATCACATTGTTTTCGTCTACAATCGTTAAGATATTCGTGTTATCGAATGTAAGTTGATTATTTCTTAGATCTATGACTGACTCCATTTAGATAGAAAAAAAATTTAACAAGCAATTATTTGAGTGTAAAGGTTGAAAACAGTGTCTGGATGTAATTTTTGTAAGAGTCGCGATTCGATACCCTTGAAAATGTATATCTTCTAGTCTTTTCTTGAAAGTTTTAAAGGTAGTCTATTCAATAGACCCCCTTGATTCATGTCCGTTGCTTCAACAATCTTAAGTAAATTGTAGTTTTACTCTCATTTTTCAATAAATTTCCTTTAGAGTCTTGAAACAGTTAAGAACGATTTTTTGAATTCTTTTCATATTTTTTCTAATTAGAATATAGTCTATTTCATTCGGTTTTTCACTAATTTTTGATCCATAAGCAACATTTGGGAAAAATGTGTACAAAATTTCAGATTCTTTGTGTAAATGTTCGGTATGATTTTCAAAACTAGGTTCAACGAGATTACAATGTACTTCAATTACATCAAACGGTCTAAATTTTGGCGTTTTATTTCCTAAATATACCTGATTTGGCTCAATAGTTTCTTGAACAAACCCTAATAAATCTGCAATAATTGCTGAAAACATTATTCTTACTGGTGATTTTATTTGAATTTTATTAGAGAGATAATAATTTTTTTGCATTTCAAACTTGTTTTCGTCAAAGTTTTAAAGATTTATCTGATTGTTTGAATGTTTTCAGATAATTTTTAAGGGAATTTTTTATTTGATCGAAAGTATAATATCCTTTGTTTAAACCATAATATTTTGTTATGTTCTTCTCACTAAATCCTATACAATAAGGAGAACTTTCACTAATGTTTATTACAAAATTGTCAGAAATAAAAACCGCTTAAACCGATAAAATAATTTGATTCTTCCTCTAAATGAATAGGATGTTCCAAGTTTAAAAATAATTGAGAGCTTTCTGAAGTCAACTTGAACAGCTTCATTTTCGCTATTTAAATGGAGAAATTTTTAAAGCAAAAAGATCAGATAAAACTTCAAACGTTTGAAGAAAATAAGAAAGATCAACCAATCAGATTGTTAATTGTTGGTTCAAGTGGATATGGAAAAACAACTTTATTATTGAATTTTATCTACAATAGGTTGATTCCTTATTCCAATTTGTATGTTTTTAGTAAATCTTTAGAACAAGACGCCTATAAAAAATTACAAGAAAGATTTGAAAATATTGAGAAAAACTTAAACAAAAAAATATCACATTTTTATAATGCTTCTGAGGACATAGTTCCGTTAAGCGAATGTAAACCCAATTCGTTAATCGTTTTTGATGATTGTATTTTGGAAAATCAGGACGTTATTAAGGAATATTTCGTAATGTCTCGTCACAAAAAACATATCTTGTATCTATCTTTCCCAATGCTTTTCAAAGGTTGATAAACAAGTAATTAGAAATAATTTGAATATGTTGTGTGTTTTTAAGCAAGATGATCACTATTCGAGAAAAAATTTACAACAATTATGTGGGATCTGATATGAGTTTTAACCACTTTAATGAATTATGTGATAAAATTTGGAAAGAAGACTATGGATTTTTAACTATTAATCTAACTTTGAAGCCTAAAAATGGTAAATATCTGAATAAATTTTCTAATATAAATGCTGCTCAGTGGTCTGACAAATCTACTTGATAAAATATTTGTTTACAATTATTTTTACATTATCTTTACTTTTTATTTACATTATGAAAATAACAGAAAAACGGTAAATCTGTTCACGTTCCACGTTCACGTTCATGTTTCACGTTACACGTTCACGTTTTCACGCTTCGTGTTCACGTTCACGTTCTCGTTCTCGTTCACGTTCACGTTTCAAAATTTTCCTAAATAAATGGCGAACGTAACTTCAGAAGAAGCAAAAAAACTTGATCAAATAGAAAAGAAAATTAATCAAAGAATTTAAAGAAACAGATTCGAATTGATGAAAAAAGAACAAGAATTTGTTCAAAAAATCAATCAACCTGTAACTTCTGCAATAAAAAACGTTGAGGGCAAAATTGAAAATGTTTTAAGTGATAATCAAAATTTGATGAATTTGGTTCCAGTTGTACGACAATTTGCCGATATTTCAATTCCAGAATCTGAAGAGTTTGAATTGCCAAAATTACCATCTTCAACACCATTTAGACCTCGAATCATTGAAGACTCTACCATAGTTGAACCAATAAGTCCTGGAACAACGGATATAATAATTGGTGAAATTGGTAGAAAATTCCTTCCTAGAGCGAAGGATGATAAATTTGGTTTGTATTGGGATAGAAAAAAGAAAAGTTTTATGATTGGAAATTTGCCCGTAAATTTTGAACATAATGACATAGTTATTAATGAAAAAATGTACGAACGTACTCAGGGTTTATGGAGATTATTAAACAGGCACTGATGTTCCAAAAGACGGTTTATATTCTGAAGAAGACTTGAAAAAGTATACTGAAATTTTATGGAAATCTGATTCAATTTACAAAAATAATGATCCATCAACTAAGAAACCAAAGTCAAGTAAAGGTAAAAAATATCTCAATTTGATTAAACCAATTTGTGAAAAAAGAATCGAAGGATCAGGTGTGAGAAAATACAGTGATAATAAGATTGAATACAGATATATCGACGATTTGACAAAACTCGATGGAATTATTAATTATATTTATGCTCAAGAGAAGGCTGGAAATAACAATTTTTTTGAATGAAAAGAAAGCAATTAAAGATTTTATTTCGAACAAACTTGACGAAATGATTGAAAAACCTGATGGAATTAAATATTTAAAACGAATTTTGCCGGCAATAAGTTCATCTATGATTGAGGGTAGTGGACTTTTGAATGATTTTATCAACAATTTACCTTTTGAATTACACGTACCAACTTATCAGTATCTGGGCCTGGCACAAAACTCGAAAAAAAGACTAAAAAGAGGAGATCCTGGTATAAATAAATTAGATCAAGCTGCTATGGAACACGATATTTTTTATGCAAAACATAGAGACACAAATTCCAGACATATAGCAGATAAAGTTTTGCAAGATAAGGCAATGGATAGATTTTTATCAAAAGATGCTAGTTTAGGTGAAAGATTTGTTGCGCTTTCCAACAGCTGGAGCAATGTTTTTGAAGAGAAAACTAGGAATGGGAATCGAAGAGAACTTGAAATTTTAACTATATAAATGGAGGTGAATGTAAATTTCAGCAAAAATCAGAAAGAAAAAATAAAATCCGCTTTTAAGAAGAAAATACCCGTTAGTATTCAATTTAAAATAGATCAACTAAAAAAATGGCGAAGATAAGATATTTTTAACAAATAGACAATACAATAAACTCGAAAAACATAAGAAAAACAATAAAGGAACCAGAATAGAATTTTCTTATAATCAGTTGAAAGAACTTAAAATGGTGGACTTTTGAAAGATTTATTAGATTTTGGAGAAAATATTCCAGTTGTTAAAAATGTTGTTCCTTATGTTCGTAAAGCTGCTCCAATCGTTTAAAAAGGATGTGATTCCTATTGTTCGAAACATTTTAAATTGGTTAGATAAAGAGTTGGAAGATGTTACAGGATCTGGATTAGATGAAAAAAACTTTGAATTACGTGAAATCAAAAATTAAACAAAATTTGAAATCAAACCTTTAACATTCGGGGAATTGGAAGAAATCTGCAAAAATATTAAACATTTTAGAGGAATCTTCATGAGAGATACATTACCTGAAAAAGTTAAGAAATTTGAATGTGGAATTGTGAATTTAGACTCGATTATGGGAAGTGGAACGCATTGGATTTGTTATTATATAAATGATAAGAATGCATGTTATTTTGATTCGTATGGGAAAGAATTGAGGACAAACCACCTATAGAATTGATTAAATATTTGAAAAAATCAAGCGTCTACTACAATGATTCTCAGATTCAAGACTATAAAGATCCCCCAATTTGTGGTCATTTTATGTGTTTTTGTTTTGAATGATTAACTGAGTGATGGTAAAGATTTTAAAGAAGTTGTTAACAAATTATTGCTTAATAAATATGGATTCACAAAATATTTTTGACGTATTTGGTACACAAATTATTCAAAATGTAGATTATAGTTTGAATTTTGATAGTTTGAGAAATGAGTTTGATAACAAGTTAGAAAAATGTATTACAAAACCTTCCAGATTCAGATATGTTTGCTGTCGAGATTGAAGATTTTAAAGCAGAATATGATAACAAACTTGCAAATTTCATGAGTTCAAATGAAGTTGCTGATAAAATAAAAACATTGAAAAAAGAATTTGAAGATGGTGCAAAAAAATATTTACCAATTTAATGTCTCATATCGAAAAAGCTGATAAAATTACTGAAGCGATCAAAGTTGAAAAGAATTATGTTAGTTTGGCTAATAAAAAAAGAATTGTCGGTGTTCGACCTGGTATTGACAAAACATGATGTTGTTGTTAAAGAACAAATTTTAAAACCTCTAAAATTATCAGAAAACATCGATATTGTTGATTTACATGATCCGAATGTTAAAAATGCCTTAGATTTTAAAGGAAAAAGAATTAGCAGTGTTAGTAAAGGAATTAATCCATTTGATGTTGTTGTAATGATTCAATTAGAAGATCCTATTAAAATGTTTAATGAACTAAAAACAAAATTATGATAATCATAAACAGCATGTTAAAGATTTTACAACAGAAGTCTATGAAAAGTTAGAAGCCAGGAATAGAAGATCAGTAGACGATGTTGGTGAAATTAATGAAAAAACTTACTAATTTTAAAGATTCTTTTGATAAGTTTAGTTTAGATGCTACGAAAACTTTTGAGAATATTGGTCATAAATTTGTTGAATACAATGATTCTTATGCTGTCAAATTTCAAAAATTAGAAGAAAAAATTAATAAGTTCGAGGAAGATTTGGAAGATATAGGTCTTCATGTAGGATTTTATGGATGATAAAATTTCCTTATATAAATGGCGCTCATATACTGTGTGAGGTGTAAGGCAAAAACTGAAACAAATGATATAAAAATACTATGCAAATATCAATGGAGTGAAAAGAATTTCTGGAAAATGTGCTGAATGTAACGCTAAAAAGAGCCAATTTATAAAAACTTGAAATTTTTTCTTAATAAATAGAGATGGCGGGACATTACAGTGCTTTCGATCTTTTTATAATGCAACACGAAAGAGATTTGAAAAAAGAACATTGGGATGACATTTCTCAAAAAAATTGAATTATCCGAAGATATGATGAGATTATACGTAAACAAATTGAATTGGTATAACATTGCAAAATATCAAAATCTGTCCCAAGAGTTCATTCAAGAAAATATACATTATCAATTAAAGATCATATGTGTGTTCTTTGTCTCTATCAACACTTGAGTATAAAATTTTTGGATGAAAATAAAGATACAGTTAATTGGAACAATATTATAGATAGCGGTTACTATCCTGTGCAAATTTTATTGAAATATGTGACCGAGATCGCAAAATTTAAGGAAGAGAATCCCGAATATGACGAAGTAGATCATTAAAAATGACTTAAAATTTATATCTTTTCTTATAAAAACGTACATTAGATCGATGAAAAAAATGACATCTTTCTTATACATGATGTTTAAAATTTGTCTTATTAAATGGCGGACTACAGAAAATATGCTAGTGATATTGAAAGGGCGGAGTTTAAAAATTTCTATCCAATTAGTAAACAACATTTGAAATGAACCGAATAAAAGAACTGAGTTTAATATTGATTTTGGAGATAACTTTTGCTCGTCTAACTTCCAGTTTTATATTTCTGGAACTTTAACAAAACAAGATGGTCAAGCATATCTTGGAAACTGATAATGTTAGATTAATCAATAATTTTATAACCGTTTTATTTTCTAAAGATTGAAGTAAGAAAACACAATAAATTGATAGAAGAAGTCGAAAACTGTGGCCAATTAAGCACTATTAAAGGAAACCATTTGTTATTCCAAAAGTGATGTATTTTCAAACAGTTTTGAATCAACTTTTAAATTTGGACAATTTGAAGCGGTCGGTGATTTAGCACATTTCGGCTTAGGATTCTTTGAAAATGTAAATTTTTCCAATCTATAAAGGTGGATTTTACATTAGTTTCATAAGAGCTAAAGACGATGATGTGATTCTGAAGACTGCAACTGGAAATGTGTATGCCTGTTGATGGCAAAATTACAATTAACGAGTTTTTCATTAGAGTTCCGATGATTTATTACAAAACCACGAGTAAAATTCAGTTGATTGATGAAATTACAAAATCTCAAAACATTATGTTTAATTTTCTAGATTGGCAATGTATTGAGCAAAAAGGTATTTCCGGAACAACTTATTCGTTCGATATCACAAATTATTTATAGAAATATCTTCAATCCTAAGTTTGTTATTATAGGTTTTTCAAACAGATAGACAGAATAATCAAGAGAAAAATCCTTCAAAGTTTGATAGTTTGAATGTAAAAAATATCAGAGTAAAATTGAACGGTTCTTATTATCCAGATGGAATTACAAAATTTAAATCATTTCAGGAGGTCTTTTCAGAATCATGTATCAGATGTATCAAGATTTTAAAAAAGTTTACTACAAAAATATGGAAATGTATTATAATCCTAAAGAATTTTTAGCGAATAGACCTATTTATGTCATTGATACAACAAAGAGTTATGACAAATATTTTCTGGTTCAAAGAACGATATAATTATCAATATGGATTTTCAAAATGCTGTTACAAACGCGAATTTGTTATGTTGTTGTTGTTTCTGAGAAATTTTTATCATATGACGTGATTAAGAACGATATTAGAGAAATTCAGTAATTAATGATGTTCATATTGTTCTCGTTCATTCCTTCTAAAACTTTAAAAATATACTCTTTCGCTGATGAAAAAAAATCACGATTTCTTCCGGAATAATCTTTGTAATCATAGACAAAATATCCTAAATAGTTAAATAATAAAATAAAATCATTTCTTTTTATCTCGGTATATATTAAATATAAACATAAACATTTGCGCTGAAAAATTTATATCTCGGCAGAGTTAGTTCCATAATCTCCATTTATTCTTTTTGTAAAAATGGAAGAGTATAATGCCAACTGTTACAAGTGTTATAATAGAGGAGGAAATTGTTGATAAAAGATTAGTTTGTAGAGATTGTAATTTAATTTTGTACGAAAGACCTAAACCTAAGAAATTTCGAAATAAATTAACACATTTGAATAATCTGCTTACAAAATTGCAATATGGAGGTGAAAAACAAACAAAATTTGTTACAGAATTTAGAAAAAAGAATAAAAATTTTTACTTATCTCTTGGAACCGTTGAAAAAATTATTTTCCTTTTCAAAAGAATACATTAGGTTTGTAGGTTTAAATACACGCGTTTATTATGAGAAGATTTTTACCTATAATCTTTCACTATTTGGACATTGAATTTGACTACGATTTTAAACCTGAAATCTTTGATGATTTTATAGTACATTTGGAGAAAGTAAATGAAGAACCTCGTGAAAAGAATGCGGTTTTACGCACATTCTCCCCGACTTCTCGAGTGATTATTAGCAAATTTCATTTTTTCCGTTTATAGATTTTTCATTAAGATTTCTGGATTTTTTCATTAAAACAGCTTAAGAAATTAGAAGCCTACAATGAACAGTTAAAAACAGATATAGATTCGGTTATTTAACATTCGTGATTTCCTGTTTGATTTCTCAGATTCGTTTATGGTTCAATGAACAGTATTTTGCATTGATTTTCTGTCTGTCCCAAAAGTGTCCTAGGACCGCCACATTCATATCTACTTATATATATATATATATATATATATATATATATAGACTACATTAATGTACTTTTAGGGATTTTTAAACCTGAAACCGCACTAAACAATATAACAACGTAGAATAATTAAAAATGAACTCCTAATAGTATTATAAAAGTAAAACTATTTATCCTTAAAAAGAAAAAAGTAGATTTTGAGAATAAACAGTGGGAAGAAGTATTCTTTATAAAGTTTTAATGCTTCAAAAGTAAACTTCTGACGTCGAGTTGGAATCACTAATCAGATCTGAACCGTTGTAGTAAAACAAAAAGCATTCACTTTCATAAACTCTGACAAATATGTTACATTGTATTTTCATCAGAATATTTTATAAACAAAATCTGAAGTCTAAGATAAAACCATTTGTTGTTATATCTTGGCAAATGATATTTACATTTTGATCATTAAAATGGGTTACATATCAGCGTCTTAATAATTAAAGTCTACGCACAAAATCAGCATAAAATAGTGTTATATGTAATGGAATAGATCTGCTACTCCTGTTAGTATATCAAATATTAATTCTTTGAGATTACTGAATTTACTTCTAAATTTATTCATACAGGATTTTTCCAGACATTTACCATCGTCCAGAGAAACAAGAAATCAGTAACACTACATTTCTAGATCTGCATTCTGATCTCTTCTTCAAATAAAGAACTAACCTAATACATTATTACAGACTAGGTTAAAATAAACAAATCATAACCAAAGCGTTGTGTCACGCTTAAGTCCGGAATCACAACCACCATGTTGTTTGTCAACTTCACTAACTCTAAAACCTTGAACTTAATAAATAACTATACATAACACTAATCATTAAAACTGAACTACAGGATACAGGTCACAATACGTCTGCATTCGTCCTACTAACCACCTACGAACCGACCATAGGGCACTAATCAATGTTAATCGTCACGGCAGACAAACACTAGATTGTCGGAAATAAAAAGGAATTGGGACAGGAATGGGTCCTTTTGTTATTATTGGGTTCATGCTAGATGAATTTCAATAAAACCATATTGTGACTCCGCTTGGTTTATTATAAATATCCGATCCGTTTTGAGACTTTTGGATTTATTTTTAGTTCACTTTGTAGAATTGGCAACCAAAGCGGCCCTAATCTCGACTGATGGTTGACTGATTGGTTAGTATGCCAATTTTAATATATGTTTGCCTCATTTAATTTCCTTTTGATGAAATGCAGTTCCCGTCGTATTGTGTTGGCTTCATCCCAATTAATATGATGGTCTTCGGACCAAAAATGGTGTGCAGTTTTTGACTTTTCTGTGAGACTCTTTCTTGTGTTTTCTTTGTGCTCTTTTATCCTTACGGCTAATGATCATTTTGTCTCACCTATGTATTCCCTATTGCAACTGCATTTTATTACTGTAAACACAGTTTTTGGAGTCCTGTGTGCCAATTATTTGGTTTTGTTTTTACGAGACTTTGTCTAAGAGTATTTTGTGTTTTAAATACGGTTCTAATTTTGTACTTTTCTAACCTACTCTTCTAATTTTCTCCGATAATCCCGGCACATAAGGGATTGACATAAAACGCAAAAATTGATCACAGTTCAGTTTTTACTGACTCAGGATAGATCCTTCTGGTTCGTTTTCACTTATTAATTGAGGGTTATCTATTGCTTCTGATATCCGATTAAACTTTCTTAACTTCCTCTTTTAATTCATCTTTATCTGAGCACAAATTGACCGTTTAGTAGAACAGCAAGCATTCACTTTTATAAATACTGAAAAATATGTTACATTGTGTTTTTCATCAGAATATTTTTAAACAAAATATTTATTGTCATTCGTCGTATACAAACCTTTTTAGTTTTCAAATCTTGTAACGTTGTATTGATAGTCATCTATATATTTTTCTTCTTATTTATTATCTAATATTGTATAGATTGATAGCCAAAACTTTATATTTACAAGGGGAGAAACAAAATTATCGAGATTGTTCAGAATAAAGTGTTAACACCAATTATTAGAAAATTCACTTTTGGGCAGTCACTTAAGCTAATGAACCTCATAAATTACTTTCCGTTGTGAACATGATGGATTAAAATTTTGAGTGTGACTTTGACTTTCGATATCAACAAAAGTCAATTTTATTTAGAGAGCGTTCTATGTTTTATACAAATTAGTTATATACTTAAGTTATAAATCCATCACCTACAATGAAATAATAAGAATATAAAAATTATAATATGCTAAGCAATTTACTGTTTATATAAATCCTAACCAAACATATATTACCTAAACCTCTATAAAGATTGTCCTAACCCTTAAATTGCCTTTGACACGGTTCTCGTTCTTTGAAGCAAGTACATTACCAACTGACTAAAACTTTAATTTTGTAATTAGAATAGAATTCCATTACTTAATTCAATACATTCTGTAATAAAATAGCAATATCTGGGAATAGCCTAGCTTTTAAGTTTAGACTATTAACCTCAGATACATCATATACTCAGGAAACTTCCGTACTCATATTCCTGTTAATTCCTGTCCTCTTTAAGCTCCACAACTTCAAAAGCTCTTGGGTAAGCAGCAGCAACGTTCTGCCCCTGAAGCATGTCATCTCCAATGGTGTAAACTTTCTAGTCCTCACAATTTTAAAGACACGTGTCCTCGAACAAACACTAATTTAATTGCTGGTATTTCTTTTCATTCCAAGGCTGTGATTACTATGCCTTTTGAAAATCTAGAAGTTTCCAGTTTTTTGAAACCCTTTTGTCGCTAAAGGCTCCTAATGTTAAGTTATCGGCTATTGAATATCTCAGCGTCCAAAAGCTTTCTATTAGACATACAAAACTCTCCGGTAAGTGATATATGTTGAAAAATTTCTGGATTTCTTCGACGTTAAGAAGCCAGTGGAATTTAGACGCTTCCGATTTCCGATTTAGTAATGTGATTGATGCTACGGAGAAGGGCAGGTTACAGTAGACTTGTGCCGTTACAGAATTTTAATAAATGTTTCTTTCTACACCACAATGGAACTGGTGGAGTTGTATTATTATTTATTTAATGGTCAACACCATTTCAATTACAGACATTAAAATTCGTCATGGTAGAAAGTTGGTAATAATATACTGACCTAACATACAATAAATAATCATAATACAGACAAAAATATATACAAGACAAATATTTTTAAATATGATAATTAATAAAAATAACAATAATAATAATAACTCAACAATACAATCAATCAATAAGTCAAGTAGCAGCAATTATGATATGCTGAAATATCTCAAGCCCATAACACCAGACCAACAACAAGCAGTTAATATAATATACGAACAGGGCAACAATAATAGACAGTAAATAACAATAGAATCAATAATACATAATACATTTATATAGTGACAGAACAATAGCCATAACAGCAACAGGTAACAGAGTGAGAACAATTAGACCTATGATAATACTATAAACACAATAACGGAAAACCATACATTAAATATTCACTCTAAAAAATGATTATTGTTTTACTATAATAACCCAATGAATAAATTTCTAGGTTTAAAATTGGCTGCAGTGTTACTGATTGCAAAGAACGATGCCAATTTTATTTGTTTCGCCGGAAGGATGTTCCTCAAGGCAGGCAAGTTCCATATTGTACCATTTATTCGTGCAAATTTTTCAAAAAAATCCCAATCAGTTTAAAGATCATTTCAAACCAACTGATTCTAATCTGAACTTATCTTGTGTCCCTTCCTTTTATGATAATATCTATTTTTCCCATTCCAAAACATTTACGTGGTTTTTTTCGATTTTGTTCCTTGGAAGCCTCATCACACGTGTAATTGGCTCTATTCAAGGGAGTTGGGGATGAATTTAATGCTGAAATCTTGATGGAATCCTGTTACACTTAGCAAAAGTTTTATTTGAATTTTGCAGTAATTAAATTCTTCTGCATTACATTATGATATTATAAAGTGATACTTTACAAATCTCCTCTTGGATTGGAACACTTTTTTAAGTTAAGGTAATTTAGTAAAATGATAATGACATTTTAAAATACGTTTTTGATCAGGTTTAGTAATATTTATTTCTTTAGTTGTATTTGAATACTATTTTTTTATAAGATTTTTTTAATTTTTTACAAACTTTTTAAAAGATCACTGTTTTATACTTATTAGTCACTCAGATTAATAAATTGTAAATAAAATAATGAAATTACAGATACGCGAATGCTGAAGAAATAAATTACAAGCACACTGTAAATCGGTTCTGTGATAATTTCTATTTTGATGGTGTTAGTTACGCAAAGCCTTCGTTGCACTGAACCGAAAGAAGGCTTATTCTCCAGTAACAATAGTTAGATTGAAGCAAAACTGATAGCGTGACCGAGCTTATCTCATATAGGATGTCTACTGTAGTGTAATATATTGTTTTACATATTGGAAAGTAAATGTAACATAAAGACTTTATGAACGAAGATGGGTGTATACTTTTACAGTACCATGCTTCCATCATGTAAATACGATTACTAAAATTAAGATTTTAGTTGTAAAGTAATTTATATAAAGGAACTATTTTTCAGTATTAAAGTTTATAATATTTTCAATGTTACTGTATATTATATACCCACTAAAAAATTTGGTCGTAAATATTTAAGTATTTAAAGATGCTTTAAAAGAAATTATATACTAATAAACGTTCTTCTAACCCGATTCTAAAGAGAGCAAATGCAAGTACACAGTATTAAATAATCCAATAATATATTATTATATAATATATGAAAGAAACGGCCAATTCAAAATAATGAATCGTAAAAAGTGGAGATCTGTGTGTAATGGTAGCACATTCAACTCCGGGCAAGTGAGAAATCCGGTTCGAGTCCCGGCGGAGCAAGTACTTTTTGCGATTCAAGATTTATGAAATAAAATTAGGCTATTGTTGCCAGTTAAGAAAATTTAATGATGTAAACAGAAGATCATTTGACAAGTATTTTGGTCTTCCGAACATATGTAAGTTATGAGGTTATTTATACACATATGGGCTCTGTGGCGTAATGGTAGACAAAGTTCACAGCCGCAAGTGAGAAGATTCGCGGTTCGGAGTCCCGGCGGAGCAAGTACTTTTTGCGATTCAATAATTTATTGAAATTATATATATAATATTATATATATATATATATGATACGTGGCACTCTTGGTAAGGCAACACACATTTATCCAATAGCATTTACTCAATACTTTTATACATGGTAGAAAATAGCCTAAAACTATTGTATCACTGTTTATTGTATCTTTTTCTCTTTCTTTTTAGTTTTAAAAGTCTTAAACTATGTATAAAACAGATGTTATTTTACATTAATTACAAATTATATAACATTTTATTCTAAACGAGAACGAATATTGCAGAAAATCATGTTACCTCTCAAAGGTTCATACTAATTCTTTGTTAGAAGTTTTTTACGATGGAAGGATTTTGAAGGGTAACAGGATTTTTCGAGAAATAATTTTAGTATTCTGTCCCAATTGGCCAAGAAACGAAGTAAAAAGTATTAAAAGGGACTGTATATGAATAAATGTAAATATTCTTACAACATTTTTTACAGAAATTTTTGCATTATTAGGTTATTAATAATAACTCTAATTTAAAACGTATTATTTATTAAGCTATATATTTGAAATATTATTTTAAATTTGTATAAACATCGGTAAACTTGTGAATCAGCAGGTTTTAAAAAAAATAATACTAATCATAATGATTGTTCGTTATTTTATGATTGAACACTCCAATGATTCAGAATTTAATTTTTTTAACACATCATCAGATCGACATATCTGTAGTAAAAGTAAAGTAATAATAAAACAAATTGGACTCAATATCAAAAAAATTCATAAAAAAATACAAAAACTCACCGTTTAACTGCCTTTAATCTAATTAAATATTATTAATTTTTAATATGTACAGTAGACATGTATTCCTTAATAATTTTATCTCTAATAATGTTACGTATCCATATTTTGTCTTAATCTTATATTTTAAATTTTATGGTCAGGATAGCAAATACTTTTTATGTTACTTTTTAAGTACATAAAATAATACAAATTTACTGTTTATTTATACTTAATTTTTATTTCTAAATTTATTTTTACTATATACTTATAGTGCATTGATTACATCACTGTCCTAACTTATACAATTTTATTAATAATGTAATGCCAATTTAATATTGTTACAGATCCATATATTTTGTATTAATCTTATATTTTAAAATTATATGTCATGATAGCTAATACTAAATTTACTGTTTATTTATACTTAATTTTATTTCTAAATTTATTTTTTACTATATACTTATAGTGCATTGATTACATCACTGTCCTAACTTATACAATTTTATTAATAATGTAATGCCAATTTAATATTGTTACACGATCCATATTTTGTATTAATCTTATATTTTTAAAATTATATGTCATGATAGCTAATACTAATTTACTGTTTATTTATACCTTAATTTATTTCTATTTCTAAATTTATTTTTACTATATACTTATATAGTGCATTGATTATATCACTGTCCTAAATTATGCAATATTATTGATTTACCTTAAATCATCTCGATCCCCTGGAAATTTTAAATATAATTTTTTCTACACTAATGAGATTAGAGCTTTAAAGTGCTATAGATCATAGGTATGATCGTTAGTTATTATAAAATTGTTTGTTTTTTCTTTTGTATACATCTATTTCTGAAATCTGGTTTTTATGATATGTTGTATGAATGTAAGTGTGAGGGTGTGCGTGTACAGGAGCTCCTGCCGGTTCAGCTTGTGTGCGGTTGCCTGGTCGGCAGTGTCCCGCCACTGCTACCAGCGGATCCATTTTAGCGGATCCATAAATGCCCTGGGCCGGCCTCTCTTTCCTTCCTTTAAAACGTGATCTCCACAGCTCAAACTCCTGTCCTCAACACTGTCTCCTTATCACAAAACTCTTTAAAGCTGCTCATATTAAACGCTCAATCACTGCCTGGACATATAGACGAAATCAGAGAAAATTTTTCGACCTCAAACATTTGACATTATTGGCGTATCAGAAATCATGGCTTAAGGCCGAGTGTTTCGTCAAGTGAGGTGGCCCTCTCTGGCTATGTGCTGCTGAGAAATGACAGAATTCTAAAGATTGGTGGCGGTGTTGCGGTTTATGTCAGAGAGGGTCTGAGGTGTAGGCTTTTGTCCGCATCTCCCTCTGAATACTCGGCCAGGCCTGAGTTCATGTTCATTGAAATTTGTTTATCTGTATCGGATGTTCTATTGATCGGTGTGTGCTATCGGCCCTCCCAGAATAGGTCATCTGACAGACTTTGAAAATTCTCTCTTACCACCACTTGCCCGGCTACAGTCGAGTCATGATCATGAGCGAACTTTAACACAAAACTTACTAAAAAAGACAGATTATAATACTAGGCAAACTTATAACAATGTTCGACTCTACTAACAAGACTATACTGCCACTAGGCCCGGACACATCACACTGCCGAGTCAGACACCCTTCTGGACCTTCTAGTTGTTACTAACCCCTCTGACCTGACGCATCTAGGGCAGCTTCCAATTCCAGCCGTTTCACTTCACGATCTTGTGTTACTGTGTTATCAAGGTCAAAGTTCCACAGCCAAAAATAAAATTTATTAAATACAGAGATTTAAAAAAAATGGACGAAGCCTCTTTTATGTATGATGTTTTATTCGTCCCCATGGCAGAATCTACAGACATTGCAATCTGTCGATGACATGGTTGAATCATTTAACAACACCATTCTGCGGCTATACGATATAAACATGCACCAATTGTTACCAAACGTATAACGAAGCGGCGCCCAGTGCCTTGGATCACGTGTTGTGAAATTCTTAGCTTGAAGGGCCTCAACGTGATTCACTGTATAGGAGAGCTCGACGAGCTCGTGACCCCGTTTTAATGGTTCAATATTGACAAAATAGGGAATTAGAGTCAAACAACTTCTACGAAATTCCAGACTGAGATACACACGTAAAGTGTTTGAAAAGAAACAGTCATCTAGTGATTTGTGGCGCAATGTTATTAAACTTGGTTTGGGCAAAGACCGCGCTTCTCCTCTGATCCAATTACCCTTAAATGATCTTAATAACTATTTTGTTGCTTGTTGTCATCTGTCAATACAAACCAAGTTTCTGATTATGTAAATGAACTTCTTAAATATACCTATCAATCGGCACAAACAAGAAAAATTTACTTTCAAACGACGTCGAATGTCAATTCGCCGTATTGGCAGTAATGTTGAAGGGTCTGACGGCATTAAAATACAATTAATAAAAAACATTCTTTTTGCAACTCTCCCAATAATCACATACATTTTCAACATGTCACTGAGACAAGGTAATTTTCCGTTCACTTTGGAAGTCTGCTATTGTCCGCCCATTGAACAAGACCTCAGTTCCAACATCTTGCCAAGACTTCAGACCCATTAGTAATTCTGCCTGCTCTATCCAAAGGCCTCGAAAAAATTGTTCACTGCCAGATTACTGATTACTTAACACGAAATAACATTCTAAATGATTTACAATCAGGATTTCGACCAGGACATAGTACTGAAAGTGCTTTGCTGAGAGTCACTGACGATATACGATTCACAATGGACCAAAAACTAAGCAGAATACTGACACTCATTGATTTCTCAAAGGCATTTGATTGTTTAAACTACAGGCTACTATTGGAAAAATTGAGAATCATTGTTTTTTTCAGAAAATGTCCTGAAATGGCTAAGGTCTTATCTGTCTGGCAGAAGGCAGTGTGTACAGGTAGGTGACGTAACATCCGACTAGCTGAGTGTTGGGTGTGGTGTTCCTCAGGGTTCCATACTTGGTCCTCTCTTGTTTGTGTTGTACGTTAATGACTTGAGCACGGTACTGGTACACTGCAAGTCCCACATGCATGCTGATGACCTCCAGATATATGTCCACGTTAACACACACCAAATCGATGATGGCATTACCATGATCAACTCTGATATAAAAAATTTACTGGACTGGACTTGTAAATATGGACTTAAACTAAACCACGAAAAAAACTAAATCAATTGTGGATTTCTCATTACCGCTCTCGATCTTTGATCGATTTTACATCTGTACGTAACGTTACTGTGAATGGAACCGTACTACCTTATTACGATAAAGTTAAGAACTTAGAACTGACAATAAATTGTACTCTTAGCTGGACTGATGCAGTGACAGAGACTTGTAAGAAAGTTTTTGCATCAATACATTCCCTGAAAAACTGCAGAGGTTTTTGCCGCTTCACCATAAAACTGTTGTTGGTTAAAGTACTCATACTGCCTCATTTTCTTACTGTAATAGTGTGATGAACGACATGAACTGTGGCTTTGGGAGAAAAAACTCCAGAGAACCCAAAATTATTGTATGAGATATGCATTTGATCTCAGGAGGGATGAAGCATATAACGCCCTATTATATTAATTCAAAGATCTTGAAGTTAAATGACCTCAGATCAATAAAAATCTTAATATTGGTCCATTAAATTTTAAATTCTGGCTTTCCAAATTATTTTGACGTGACAACGTCCTTAAATTAGGTTGCGGCTCGGAGTCACTCATGAAAAAGTGTAACGCCCGGTAAACGTTTACGATGCCCGTCCAGTGGGTCCGCCGCACGCCGCCGCACGGGATAAAGCAGATAACTATGTTTATTCGTGAAAATGTGGAGTGCTTAGATTTGTCATTTACAACAACTACAACAATAAAGGTAAATAATTGTACACTGATATTTCATTATCGTAAACTATGATTGATTGATTAATTGTTAGATTGACACAAAAGTTGAGAAACTGAGTTTATAGGTTATGTCATACTATTGACAAATGTTGATAGTGTTTAGTAAATTATTAGTTTAAATCACTCTGCAATCAATCGTAATTCAGTCGATTGAGAAGAAACAGCGCGTATTGCTAGTCAAACATTTAAAATAACAAATTATACCCTCTAACCTGTCATAACAGTGCGACCAAACAAACGAACTAAACCGACCAATCACCACGCGCGGAGTTAGACTTTAACTGTGTTTAGCAAGAATTTCAAATTCAAATTTTTAGTAAATGTTTTATTCAACTTTACCATTTACAATAACAAATTTTAATTAATTTCAAATTATGTACAATGTTTTAGTAAACAAAATATATTTCTATAGTTAAAATTTGTGCAATTCTTATTTTCATTCAATTCCTTGTTCCTATTGTGCAATTTAATAATATTCATATCAATAAATATTCTACCGAGAAAAAAGACGTTGTCACGTAAAATCTTCGCCCGTAAAACCGACTTTACAGGCAACCATAATTTTTTTTTTACGATTTCCAATTTGTC
>NW_025778533.1:0-34484 GCF_021130785.1 Homalodisca vitripennis
TTATAAAAAATTTAAACCCAGGGTTTATATAAAAAATTTTTCTCTTTGTTATTATATAAAAACCATTTTAAACTACACACAAAATGTATCGATTGATTAGCATTCCTTAAATATTCTGTATCTTTAAAGGAAAGGTAACATTTTTTTGTAAAATTTTAAATAATTACCCCAGACTGAATCTTGTTGGGTTTAAAATGGTAACAGCTAATTAACAAGAGCGAGGGCTGAGAGCAAGGTAGCTGGCGATAGGCCAATTTATGACGTCAGACCTGGTTGTTGTGTTTGGGCCCCCGAACAGCTGATGCCTTACAGTTAGATTTTGTCCCACAGATCCCTACAGATCCCCCGCTTTGTTTTGGCTAAATTACCCAGATCTTGTGTCAGGCTAAACATTCACCAGTGGATTGTTCGAATGGTTTTTCGAAGCCTCATATGAAATCGGTAGTTCCTAAATGTAGTAAAAAACGGATGGCAACGTAATAAAATAATTAAATGCATAAACGTAGAAGCAAAGGGAACTATATAATAGTTTTCAAATATTTACGAGTTAAACCTGAAAATAAAAAAAAAACAAAAAATTAAACATGTATAATTTTATTAATGTGAGCAGAAACTTATTGATAAACGTTTTATTGGCTACCATAGATATTATTCAGTCTAGTTTTATGTCCCTGTTGTGAATGAGGCATTACATTGTTATGCTAACGTAGTTTTATATGCCCTACAATGGTTTGTAGAAGGGCAAGTTTTAAACAAACCGACAAAGGTGTCAGACCGCAATCCAGTTCATTTTGTTTATCGCTGTTGATTAATAAAATGTTTGAGTACAAAATAAGCCTGGGTAAAGAAGATTCAATGGAAAAAGATAATTCAAGATTTTTGGGGCCCTTATTAAAAAAGATTAGCTAGTTGAAGATTCTAGTGAATTTCGATCCCTTTAGACCTGAGATGTGAGGAAAAGAAGGAAAGCTACGGTATTGATCTAGAGGTGTTGAATACATATTAAAAACAGTTTGATTGGGGATAAAACCTGATGAAGACCTAAAGATCATAAGAATGGCCCAAAAGGCTGAAAGTTTGGCATAACAATAATAGTTTTCAACTTTTAGTTTGTGACGATATTGCTAACAGATAGAGCATTAAGAAATTTGTGTAGCACAATGAAAACTTTTAAAAAGGTATCGGAAGGTTTTTAGAGGGTAAAACAATACCAAGCTCAGAAGATACCCAAAAGGGTTTACTTTGAGCCTTATGAAAAATGGAAAGCTCGTGGAGCTAACGACTAAACAGTTTGGGGAAAATGACACAGTACATTATATGGTAATTTTCAGCAATTTTAAATTTAAGGGGGAGAGTATGGACCCCCCCCCCAAAAACTCGCCCCAAATCTTCCCCCAATACAGAACCCCCCAATGCTAAAAAAAAGGGGTGCAGACAACTTTTGATAAATCAAGAGGACCAGAGTTTCGAATCGGAGTATCCTTGTGGATGAAAAGACACGAAGGGGCCCTATGCGGCTTTGAATGTGAAGGGCTCAGTGAAAGTAGCTACGCCTGAGCCAAATATATTTCAAAAGACCAAGCTATACCACGTCAATAATTTAAAAAGTTATAATTTTCAATACTATATTTAAAGGGTAAATATTTCTTAAAAAAAAACGTAATTATCAGGGTAATTTGTGGCCTTTTAAATTGATTAGTTTTAGTTTTATGGAAAACAATAAAAAAAATAAAAATAAAAATACAATCTCAAGCTCATATTCCCTTAGCTGAAAATAAAAAACAGAGGACTAATTTTAAAAAGCTAGAGCAGGCAGCAAGAAATACATATAAGGGGAAAAGCTGAAAAACATGGAAGAAAAGAATTATGGGCCCTGGAATTGATGCTAATATCTAATTTTTTTAAAAGACGTATTTTGTCTTTTGCCTTGACATATCAAAAAACATAATATTGAGAAAACCATTTTAGTAAAAACAAGTTTTAATTTTTTATCGATTCACAAATGAATAAAAAACGTCTCACTGGCGGAAGGATGTAACATATCTGCTATGTAGGAACAATAAGATTTAGAAGAATATGTTCAACCCCATTTTTTAATTTGACCTTGATTACAAAAATTGCCTAACCGATTTCCTACTATTTAATGCCTGTATTCTTGGATGTGATAAAAAACCTTTTTTCTGTCTTTAGGGAAGTTAGCTTCAAGGACTAAGAGTTTAAGAATAAACATGATATCACTAATGAAAAATTGAGTGCACCACCTAACTTTAACTAAAAAAGAAATTTATGTATTTCATAATATAGAAAATGTAAAGTTTAATACATACTCTCGTTATAATGAACAAATAAGGGGGGGGGGGGGGGGGGGGGGGGGTTGTAATAAGCTCAGATCGATTACCCAAAGTAGATAACCTAGAACTGCCTAATGGTAACTCAGTTATTATAGAGTTGTGTTTATTGTTGCGGTAATTGCTCACTTGTTTGATACCTTTCCATTCAACTGTAATGATAGTTAACGTCCATAACACACTTTGTGTCATCATTTAATATAATTAGATTAAAACAAGATTTAAATTGTAATTCTCTACTTTCTGAAGTAATTTACATTCTGTAGATAACTTTAAATTTTTATAATTAATTTGTTTTTTTTCTGTCGACTAAAATGGATAGCAAAAATAGACCAACGCTCATCAGCTTCGTTACAACGAATGATGTGGTTTATTACTTTACAAATGGATTTTCTGAAGAAAATACATTACAGAAACAAAAACAAAAATTATTTTTTTTACCGCACAAACGAAATTTACTCTCCAAGAATTTAAATATAATTCATCTACTTCTTATTACCCCCTTTTTAATGGCCGTTTTGTTACTATCAGAAAAGTATACATTATATACAATTATCTACTTTTTATAATAAATACAGTTTCTATAAACTTCTAGCTGAAAATACCTGTGATTTGCTATGGGACAAAACAACAAATATGTTTTGCTTAAAAGTTTGATATATAACTACCATTTACTGAGTATTGGTTACTTATTATATATGAGTCGTCATAAAGATTAAGATTAATCGTTTTATAAACAACCCGTTACAATGACATTTTCATGCGACTCAAGTGCTACCAGAATCACCAAACATATCAGGAGAGCTGGTATCACATAAGTGCTGAGCCGTGGGAGAACCCGTGGGCTACATAACGAAAGTTGTAATACTGTTTAGTACATGGCTTTTTAAATCCAGTTGTCTTTTTTGTATCATTATGTCATTTAAGAGATATTTTACCTTAGAAAGTAATTAGGGCCCCTTTAGGGTAACACATCGGCCAGATTCCAGAGTTTAATTTCCCAAAAAAAAAACCCGTTTTCGAATTAAAAAAAACAAATGACGATCACAATGCGTATGTTTTGGGTAATTATTTTTGGATTTTTAAAATTTTAATATGAATTTTTAGTATAAATAACGTAATAATAAAAATCAAATTATTATCATCGTTGGTGTGGTTCTTTCTCAATTTTAACGTAAAAACCTAATGAACTATTGGGATACTGAATTTTTACATTAACATATAGCCTGAATGCTATTTAATAATAAACTTAACGTCCCCACTGAGTCCTCTGAAGTTTGTAAAAATCCCATTTTTTAAACAAATTGACAAAGTAACTGAAAGAGACAATGATAAGTGGTAAAAAACATGTTCGCGTAAACAATGTTTTATGACATGCACCAAACCCTATATGTATAAAATTACAATTTGGGGAAATATTATTAAAAATTTTATTTTAAAATTTATCTATGAAAACATTTGTTGTCCTTACTTCAGCAATTTTCTTTTTCAATTTTTTTTCAGGGTAATCGCTGTATAGCATAGAGTTTAATCCAGATAAGAAATTATGGTTTTTTTAAGAAAACTATTCTTATAACATGACATTCCGAGGAAAGGGATCTCTTTTTACTGGAATACCAGACTATTGCTGTAAAAAACACATCAATTTCTCCAATAGGTTTTTAAAATTTATTTCACGAGGCTTTTTTCAGATCCAAGATTGGCCATCGTCAAGTATTTTGACATTTAAATTACGATGATTTTCCTCGAATATAATTAAAACTATCTATTTTTTCACTGCTAACTTTATTCAGTTGTCAAAAATACATTGTCAGGTGGAAACAAATGAAACGGTTTTGTTTTCCATTTTTCAAGTGACTTTTGACATTTCAGAGTAAATTTTTGCAACCATAATAGGATTCTGAGGAAGTGAGATTCAAGTGGTGCAGATTTAGATGTTTGTAGTACATTTTGTTCTGTAGTAAACATTACTTAATTAAATGTTTATTAAATTAAAAGTAAAATTTGAGTGTTTATTAATTATTGTTTAAATGTTTCAGTCTCATTCAATTTACTATGTAACAATGTACCAATGTAACCAATGTACTCCAACCCACAGTGATCCTACAGGTACCCTGTATAGGACAAACTAAGTTATGTATTGTTAATGTCTGTGTTCATAGTATATCTTTCCGCAGTAATGGTAGCAATACTCTAGTCAATGTGAGTATACTAGTAATGTAAATCCTGTTTCATGTCGTGTAACTGTTGTAGGGTGTAACTGGAACTTTTGAAGCGGTAACAGATTTTTATTTTGGGTTTGATATATTGTCTCTTCATAGACAACATCGATTCATGTAACAACATAGACAAACGAAAAAACTAAAACAAATTTTTTACTGTAAATTCTTAACGAGCTACCAGGTATTGTTTGTATTCATAACCTTTCCCCCCAGCTCCCCGTTTGGCCTTCCTATACGCTAAATATACAGGTTTCTTTCACGGGTGGTTATCTTTGTGGAAGTGATCGTATGAATAAAAACAAGACAATAACAGTTTATATAAAAATATGTCCTCGCTTCTTTTTGGTGTATGACTGTCCGTATGTTTATTTATTTATGGTGAAATGACAATTTACTAAAATGACTCAAAGCTATAAGTTTAGGTAAACAAACATAAACGTCGTTTCAACGCCAGTCTTTAAATATTCAATATTAACGTTTTGAAATAGGGGGTAATGTTTTTGTTGAGAGTAGACCTCACCAGCGATCGCTGGCCGTAAACATGGGGCTCTTATGGAGTTTACTTCTGTCTGGACCAATGAGAGAGCAGCAATGGCGGCCTAGGCCACGCCCCCCTAGCACCCCTCCCCCGCCACCACCATCGCCTCTCTGGACCAATGAGAGGGCAGCAATGGCGGGCTAGGCCAATCGCCCCCTGTCCCCCCACCCACCCCCCTCCTACCAACCCCCTGTCACCTCCCTGGTCCCTCCCCTAGTCCAATGGGGAGATTGTCTCTTATGGGAGGTAGCATATTCGTGTGTTTCCTAACCACGAGACTTCTCCTGTTTTTCCGACGACTTATCTCAACCTAGACTTCCTGTTTGTCACACAGCTCTCTGAACTTTCTGTACTGCTTTAACCACCCGTCCACAGGTCCCGTGTCGAAGCCTATTGACACTCACCTTTTTGAGAGTACCTGAGAGTCTTAACAATCCGCAACCCCACTCGTATCGTGAATAGGCTCCTACAGGAGTCCGACTCACACAGTCCCTACTGCCTCCTCCCGCACCTCAATATCCCGACCTGGCGTAATGCCCCATAACCCCGGATTTTGAAACCGCCTAACCTTTCTTTAATAACCGGCCATGCACGACATATTCCGTCACCCATCTTTTCGAGTACAGGGAAAATGCATGACAAAAACCGCACCCACATTTCTAACGGCCCTATACCCAAACATTTCGAATGCCTTCCCCAATACTCTTAACCACATATATTGCCCACACTTGTTATTTATAACACTCCACGTCCAGGTGACCTAGCCACCCATCTATACCCCCGGTCTCGTACAGACCCACACCTCGAACAGGTTCCCTCACAGGGTGTCCAACTTATAAACCCAAAAATCGGTACTCTCAGATCGCCTATCTTTTATCGGATTGAATGAATGATCGTATATTTAACCGTGTACTCGTACCCTACCGAGACCCTACACTTTTCGATTGCCTCCAGTACTCCTACCCGAGCGTATCGCTCATTAACCCGAGATATTTTTGACCAAATTTACAGTCAAAAAAAATTTGTACCACATAGGCCCTGCAATCGCCCGTCTCCTGGACATTCGCACCTGTATTTCTAATGAGGTCCTGCTACAGAAAACTCACAGTTAAAAAAAAAACTATGCTATTACCTCTCATTTACCTCGGCTCTTAACCACGGAATATTGCAACAATACTACACTAACGATTTTCTAAATACCCCGACCTTTACCGCGTGTATACGCCTACAGCCTCCTCACCCATCACTCGTGTACCCAAGCGTCCTTCGGCTCCTCATACCGCACCCTGTATGCCCGTGGAGTCCTCCAGCACTTTTCCACTCCCTAGTCAGGCCATAGAAGCCAATAACCCAGAGATTTTTTACCATTTTACCGATCAATGTACCACATATGGCACTGCAAATAGCCCCGTCTCCTGGACCATGCTAAGACCTAACTTTCTCTTACGGATCCTGCAGAGGCTTCACACTTTCCTATTGTCTTCCCCCCATACCATCGGCTCTCTTTTAAAACTCCTACGGATATTGTCACATACTATGATTTCCTCACTCCCTGACCTTATACGTGTGTATATCCCACCTACAGACAGCCTCTCCACCCTCTCTCTCTCTCTCTCCTCTCGACTCAGTCATCCAAAACATCTCATCGCTCTCGTCTCCACTCCTCTCTCTCTCTCTCTCTCTCGTGTACCCAAGCGTCCTTTCGGTCCCTCAATCCGCACCCTACCTGAGCCCCACACTTTCGCCACTCCATTATCCAGGCAATAAAGCCTATACCCAGATTTTTACAATTTTACTCGATCAATGTAACCAACATAGGGCCTGCAATAGTCCGTCTCCTGTACAATGCTAAAGACCTACTTTTCTAACGGATCCTGCAGAGGTGCTTACACACTATGTTCCCTATTGTCTTCCCATACCTCGCTCATTAACTACGGATATTGCACATACTATTGATTTCCTAAGCTTCCCCCGAGCTTTAACGTGTGGTAATGCGCCTATATCTCGTGTACGCCTAGCGGTCTTTTTCAGTGCCCACCCCCCCTCTACTACTGAACCGGGACAACAACACTTTCCAAATGCCTCTCCCGTACTCCTTACCCAGTGGTGATCACCCATATCCCACATTTAGACCACCTACACATTACCGACTAGTATCCCACAAAGTCAAACAGAGCAATCCATATATATGTCGTACACCACGATCTCTTAGAGCCCTTTACACATGACTCCCACGACTCCACACTCTAAAGTGTTTACTACGCGTAGCGTCACATTCGAAAGAATTTCGTCTTCCCCACCATTAAATACCCTGTACTGGTTCCCCACACATAAAGTTAACACCTTTACCGTATTAAATCCTCCATATACAGTATTTACCGAGCACAAACGCACAAGTCTTAGTTAGGCCTTACCTTCGTAGGGTTGCAACTTAGGCATTTTCGTTTCAATTTACTAAACATATACTCGAGGGATCCCCCATTAAAAAAAAAAACCAGGCCTAGACACGGGACTCTCATTTTTACTGACAAAATATTCATACTATTACCTGAAAGTGTAATGCCTAATATTATAACCGAGTAACTTTTCCCATACAGGGATAAGTTTCCCCCCTCAGGCCCGAGGTCCTTATGCTCAAGCTAACAGCTTATAACACGAGGCGTACCCTTCTGAGCGACTACTATTTGCCGATCAATGCCCGTGCATATGTATATTCAATTACCTTGGAACACCTAATGTCCATACGGAAAGTACTTCATATAGCTCTTATCCCACGCAACCCATCACGGGACACCTAATTTCTGTAGACCTTTCACTTGGATGTCTATCACTTCATTCTATCCGGGACCCAACTCTCAAGCAGAACATTAAGCCGGTAAATTAAAAGAGACCGTATTTCATTATTAACAAAAGACACCATACATTTTATATTCAACTACTGCTTTAGAACATGATTAGTTTTTCCATATTAATCAAGTATTTTGTTATTTCACTTACCCCCCACGCCTCCCCTTTACGGGTGCACTATCCCCTCCCCCCGTCATCCTCCATCCAAACTTTTTAATCCACGTTAAATCTCACCAGTCACTTTTCTAACGTGGCCAGGTCTTCTCATTTTCATAATTTAATCAAGCGGGCGGTAGCTTAATATACGGAATACCATCCCAATACAATTTAAGCTTTACCGTGGTGTAGACTTATATATGTTCGCTTATACTTGGACCAATCTAAAGAGACCCATCAGTAACCTCACTCTGGTTTCCTAGCTGTTCCCCTTACTTTGAATTTATTTATAAAGAGACGCATACAGAGGTATTAGTCCAATCGTCCTCGAGACCAGCGTTATAACTAATGATTTAATATTATAATCTATACTAGCAACTTTATGAAATCTCGACCACAGTGACTTACCCATTGCAAACCGGCTACATGACACTGCTCGTAACGGACAGTTTTGCTGGTTTGGCGGTTACCTGCATCCTCGGACTCTGATAATTCTATTTTTCTACAACAATATTAAAACTAATAACTATTTATAAACATCTTCAGTACAGCACGGGATATCTTGCCATCCTGAATACAGTCCGGAATTAAATACATAGGTACTGTACTGCATTACGGTGTTGTTACCATAATATTTAAAATTTTTTCTCCCCGAAGTGTGATGTAAAAGAAGCTTTAACTTATTTTATAGTCTATTTATTCAAAAACGTATACCGCTTTTCGTATACTTTTTTGAATTTAGTTTAATCATCACAGGATGCGATGATTGAGGTTTGCGTGTTACATGTAAAAACCCAGACGATTAACGGTACAGCTGCAACCGCAATTTTAAAAGAGACCCTCATTGGTCAAAATAAGCGCGTCTCGTGATTTGGTCTAAAATAGCCCGCCAAGCACTCTGATTGGTCGGATGTTCCTAACCACAGAGGCCAGGGCAGAGATTTCCCTGTCTACGCCAGTCCTGCGAGGTGGAGCGTCAAAGAGGGTAAGACCTATTGTCGCTCTGTTCCTTGATATTGCACAACATTGTGTATACAGAGTCGATATCAAGACAAGAAATTTTAGTAAAAGTAAATTAGCTTTATAAGGAGTATTATTACATTTTCCAGTTATATTTAAGTTGCTTGTACTTTATTTAGCGATCACAGACAATTTAAAACTCCTTTACACTGTGTTGTTTTCTTAAAGTGTTTATACTCATTTGCTTTCTTAAATCTAATACAGTGTTATTGTAGATTTTTTAATGAAAGATGAACAAGTTCCAATTGCGTTGTGTTACTGTTGTTTGTAATCGTAGGTTGACAAATCCCAACGTAGTATAGTATTTCAATTAAATTTTATATTTGTAGTGTCGATATTTATAATCAATTTTTTGTGTATCAATTTATTTCGGTTAATTACATTATACCCAACAGTGCACTTGTCAAAAAGTTTACAGTGCCGCATGAGCGTCACCTCCTACACTTACTTAAAATAGCGATAGACGTGGTCCTTCTTGTCATTCTTAGACTGACGTTTTGAACTCAAGTCAACACCCCATTCCAAAAGCTTGTATCATAAGCTGCTTGCTGTATTAATTTTTTTTTTAGGAGCTAATCACATACAACAATGGATCCCGTAAAAGTATTTGCATACCGGTGAAAAACCTAACTGTAGAAGGTTTAGAACATATGGGTCAGAAACAGTTTTCAAGTTTAAAAACCCAGTACCCAAAGGAGTTGTCCGAACTTATAGATTGGATTAAATAAGGGTTTTGGGAGTATTGTCGTCAAAGAGCGGAAAAGCGGTACTACCGAATATGACTTGACCTTAGGCTTTCACTTAGGATTCTCTGAATTTGTAGGACCAAAGATTCCCGGAATATAATCGCTTAATAGACCCCCTGCAAATCAAGTTCACGGGGATATAAATTTGGGGAAATATATTTGGAAAACTTATTCCCAAAGTAATACGGATTCGATTAAGGTCCCATGGACACAGTTATTAGAGTTAAGTGCACCCGCACCAATAATTCCAGTAGGTAGTAGGTGGCCATCAGAAGACCAGGGTTTGTACAATAATTTCCAAGAAGAATGTAAAGCACGTAATGGTATCGTAGTCAATAAGAATAGTGATAATCTGTGACCTGCCCCGAGCTATAGTGGTAGCAAAAGCCTATGCCAAAAAAGATCCCTTCCTCAGTTTTTCAGAAGCAATAAGGCAGGACATTGGGTAAGCGACAAACTTTTAGAGAGCCCAAAAACTGAATGACTAAAGCCGGGGTGCAAATTTCTGAATCAGCGGAGCGGGGATCCCCGAACTTAATAAATTTCAAGACCACACTCAAAAAGTACAATATTATACAGTTTATAACTACGATAATAAGGGTCGAGATGTTTATTTTTCAGAGTACTAACTCCGATGCTTCAGTACAAAATAAACTTGCTGTATCACGAAAGCCATTACACATCGTAATAAACTAGCTTAACTGCAGCTTTTTGCATGGCCATTTTCTATTGTGAAAGCATGCCATGTCCCTTAGTGACCACAAAGCTGAACACAGATGTTCAAATATCTGTCCTGCATGTCAAACCGTTTCTCCACCCTGTAAAGAGGAGCAATGGGGAAATTTTTATTGTGGTGGGAATGCCCTGACTGTAAAACATGACCATGAAAAATCCGTATCTGATTTCGCAGCCCACCAAGAGTCAACGATGCAAGTCGGTAAAAGAAATGTTTACAAGAGTCCAAAGGCTTTGTTCATTCTTTCTCAACAGTCGTAAGTTCAAAACACTTGTGTTGCGGGGAAGTTTTTTGTGTAAAAATATGTAACGTATTTCATTGCCCCCGAACCATCATATGTTACAACTGCGGGTCGACACAAACAAACCAAAAACCAAAGTACTTTCTTTTCATTTTTCTTTGATTTAGAGACCCGTCAAGAGTATGAAATTTTAAACGGAAGATATCAAGAGTTCCCCATAAAGTTAAACCTTTTTGTGTTATTCTCAACAATTTTTGTTGGAAATGGTAATTAATGGTAAATCTTGTGAAATGTGCAAAGAACCGAACAAAGATCCTTTGATAGTGATCCTGTGAATTCAATTTATGAATGACGTGAATGTGAGGAGAGAAAAAAATTTTCAAAAACTGAATGTGTAATGGCTCATAACGGTTCAGGGTTTTGATTTTCAATTTCATGATTAAAGTACGTTTCTCGGAACAAATACAAAATTCACTCCCAGAGCTAATTATTGCCGTGGCACTAAAGTCATTCTTTAATGGAACTGGATAACGATTTTAGATTTATCGATTTCGCTAAATATTATTTCCTTCCCCCATGGCCCTCTCCTGCACTAACCCCAAAGCCGTTTGATCTCCCCCCCGGAGAAGAAGAAGGGTTTACTTTCCCTCATCTTTTTCAACACTTTGGCAAACCAAAAATTATGTGGTGGGCCCCCCATACCCACCCAAGGAGTACTACTGGCCCCTGAATCAATGTTTGAAAAGACTTAACAAAGATTTTGAAAAATTGTGGCACAAACGAACGAACCAACTTAAACCAAAATGTAGTTTTTTTGACTTTCAAAAAAAGAGTTGGTCGAGTACTGTATCCTCCGATGTGGAGATACTGGCGGTCAAGCAGTGTATTAAAGTTTAGAAACATGTTTCTGAAAGAATGTAAAATGTAGATCCATTCATGGAAGCCGTCACCACTTGCCCAGTGCCTGTAATTTGGTTTTTAGACGGAATTTTCTCAAGAAGCCAACACTATTGGTCTAGTCCCAAAGCACGGATACCGTATGGGTTTTGATAACCAATCGAGCCTATATGCTGTTACAATGTGCTGAGCTGGGGAGGAAGAACAGCGTAGTGTCCGCATCTCAGCATGCGGGAGTAGGGACAGAGAAGTTAAAAAATCGAGGGATTAAAGTAGTAGAACGGTTTTTGACGGAGAACGAATCTATGAAATTTCAAGGGCTGTTTATTTTCCATGGGTGGCCCGAAATGATTTCCATTTAATAGAGAAAGAACCACTCAAAGAGGACCCTTTCCGACTCCCTGCACTTAAGGTTCGAGAGAACCAAAGCTAAAAAATGGCTCGTCTCCGAGCATCTGACCTAATGAAGTTTTTAAATTGAAATGTGGGAGTGTATAATTCAATCAATTTAAAAGAAAGAAACAAAAATTGGATATAATCTAAATTTTCCTCCCACCATTCTAAACACACTCCCACTCAATCCCAGAGAGGCCTTCTTTCGGGGGCAGAACAGGCCAATGCAAAATCTTATCACAGAGTGGCGAGGACGGTGAAATCAATTCAGTATGTTATACGTTTTGCCTCCTTGTACCCGTTTGTCAATAAGTTTTGTTCTCCTTATGTTTTTTATTCCCGCCATCTCAAAAATATATGTAGCGGGGACAAGGAGTGTAAGAGAAAAGAGGCCATGGAGGCCGAAGGTCTCATGAAATGTAAAAGTATTGCCTCCACTAAATTTGTACCATCCCGTCCTTCCCAGCAACGCATGAACAATAAAATTAATGTTTGTTTTATATGCCGTACATGTGGTCTAGAAATGCTAAACACATGACTGTAAACCATAACATCGAAGAAAGAGCATTGACAGGGACCATGGACAATGCAGGAAATGAGAAAGGCCGTTAGAGAAGGGGTATACCATTTTTATGAAAATGTACGAAACTTTTTGGGATTAATAAAATTATTACTTACGAAGACGGTGGTCTTTTTATTTATGTAACGGATTTTATTTAAACAAATTTTCTCAAGATTAAACAGGAGGGCATCGGGCTACCCCTCATTGGTGCCCTCAACTTGAAGAGGACAAGGCTAAGTACGTTCAAAATTAATTATGAACACGAAGGTGTCCAGAACATTGACCCCATTCAATAATTGAAAAGAAACGGAGGTCGTTCCGCTCCCTCTTGCTAAATTGATGTTAGAATTCTTTTCTGCTGGGTAAATTTGGTCAAGAGGGAAAAATCAGAACGGGACAAAACATCACATCATAAGAGACCCCTTTGAAAATACTTTCAGTTGCTGTCCCCGGCAACCCTGAAATAGGATGTAAATACATACATCAAAATTATTTTAAACGATACTGGTACTAATTTTGTGAACCATGGCAGCTATATTGTAAGAAGCCGCAAGAAGCCCCAAAGGACATGTGAATTGTTGTGGTTGCAGCATTTACAACCGTCCACAATGCTCGATTAAAAACTGTATGAAAACACTTAGAAAAGTTAGGGAAGGACAAGTTCTTTAGACTATGATACAGACAAGTGTCCTTTACGTACCACAGGGAGAGTATGCACAAGGTCCCCACAGGGTGACTACTTGGGGCTGAAAATGACCGACGAAGTTTAAGCTGACTATGGTTCCAGGGTCAATACATAGTAGAATTTGTTTTCCGGAGGCCCCAAGAACTTTACGCCTATCTTGTCCTGGTCAACAAATAAAAACGCAATACTAGTTTGAAGTTTGTAAAATAAAAAGGCCTTACTCCTAAATTTAAATATAACGTAAGTCGAAAAATTAAAATTTCCGAAACATTGAAAGCATTAGTTCTGAGTAAATATCATTTTGACTCAGTGGACATAGAAAGAGAACTAGAATAAGACGAACCAAGGACAAAGACATTGTTTACAGTCAAAGAAACAAAAGTCTTTTTGAAAATTACAAAGGGCCCAAAAGGAGAATAATAGACTTTGAAAGGACCCTACGATACTGTACCGTTTGGATTTAAGAAACAAAAATTAAACACTCCTAACATGTTTAAAAAACTACATTTTCGACCAAAAAATCACAACGTTAAAATTTCATGTACAAATCGCTGAGACATACATAGAAGAGAGATTAAATGTAATTATAAAACCCACCCCTATACCACAAATCCGTTGGTTGTGACCCGAACGTTCGTTAAACCGCTTCCTTCAGATGTGTACTAAGTATTGAATTAATGTTATGAGAGCTTGACAACGAGTAAAAATTTTTAAATTATTTTATTAATTACAGGTATTTTCAATTACGTACAAAAGAACTTTTTAAATACTAGATTAATTGTACTGTATTATGCAGGTCCATTACATATAATTTTGTTTGGCACTGACCAGACCCCTTCTTTGGTGGTGGTTGGCCGAAAGTGCAAAATACAAATGTTTTGAGTGTAATATCTTCCCCCCGTCATCTTTACCTTCAAATGTCACATAAGTGTGAATGTTTGATCACCCACCTCTGCGTCAAGGGAGGCTTCTGCCTTCTAAGGCCCGGCGTAAAACCTTGTAAAGATCCTGAGAGCAGTTTCGACCTCTTTTCATTCACGGGCCGGCTTAAGAACCCGTAAGCCCGGGAGAGGTTGAACGCCTTCCTTGAGACAGTGTGGAGGGTGGAGACGACTGATTTGAAGGAGTGAAAATGTGGGGAACCTCCAGTAGGATGCTGTGGACTTGGGCATAGGAAGATGAAACAAGTCTAAAGCTCCGAGACGAGCTCCCAAAGCATGATACAGAGGTCTCTAATGGATCAGGCCGTAAAACTTCTTGGTAAGTCTCCGTGGAGACCTCGTGATCAGTGTAATATAGGTGACCCACATTCGAATGTTGTACTGATGAACGTGAGCCCGATAAACGGCTGAATGTTGTCCCCTCTTCTTAAAGCCATCTGATTAACAGCCAAAATGGTTAGATACGGTTCCATTACATAGTTATTTGCTCGAATGTTTAGCATTTTATATTTGCGTTTTATTAATATTTGTTTTATAATAGACATAAATACCTTACCAGTGTAATGGATAAAAGTGCAATTTATCACAAACATTTTTACACCCATACCATGATTTTTTCTCTACCGGGTCTGACTATAAATAGTGCTCTTATGTTGTGATCTCAGGTTCCAACTTGTTCAATACATACAAACGCTGACATAGATCCATCAAACACTATTCCACATCTGTACTTCTGCTAATATTTCACCGCAACAATCAGAATGTTCCTAAGGAGCTTTAAATAGACTTTTAATGCCCTCGACCTCAAACACTGCAACATTAGCAACGTACACAACAGGCTTACAGGTGGATACCAACCAGTTTTATATTTATAATATTTGTAGACATGACTCGTCTCATGTTCATATTCGCAAAATGAGCACTCAGGAGCGTTAACATGGAGCAAACCACTTCCTTAAGCTTGGAATGCTCACGAAATGTGTGGTTAACCAGAAGTGAGAGGTTGTCGACGTTACCACCAAACGTGGAAGAACTAAGACGTTTTATAACTTACTTGACCCTATCCCATTGACTCAAGTAGATTGGCCCCTAGCCAATTTTGACAGAGTACATTGTCGATCATATAAAGGAATGTCGCAGCCTTCACCTACTGAGTCCATCTTATATAGCGGAATTTACAATTAAACATCAAAGTATAGCCAAAAGAAGGTGATATATACCTTTCATGGAGCAGCCATACTTAAATTAACCTCTTACGGTTGTTTTGGATGATGCGCTTGAGAAGACATTCGTTAATGTGGGAAACATTGATATGGGCCTTTCTTAATTTGTGGACAGCAACTAGTTAAGTAAAAAGTACCTGAGCAAGTTTTTTCTTCAGTAATAACTGCCAATTTAGTATATCTCCCTTGTATTAATTAGACTCAAAGAAGAACATGAGAGATGGTTAGGCATACTGAGTTCGAGGATTCACCTTTGTGCTTTGCTTTGAATAGGAGTCACAAATTCCGGAGGATGGAATACAATAATATAGTATCAAAAGAACCGCATTTTTAACGTTTTTATATGTAGAGTGCACAATTGAAAGACCTTCTCCCGAGTATAGTGAAACCTGGATTGAACTTGGCGAAATGTAGATAAACTAGATAAAAAACAAAAATAAATAAAAAAATAAAAGTATAAAAATACTTATCTCACCCCGCGAGAGGTGAGGTAACAAAAAAAAAAATATGTTTAGCGAAGGAGGTAGCGAGAGTTCTTGTCATGGGAAATGGCTTACCCACCGCCGTAAAGAGCGATTGGAGTTCAGGGGCATCTTTACACACGATGGATAGGGCCTAGACTGGGGAAGGAGCCACGTTCAAAAAAATCTCGCTAACCGCGGACGCCCATGGTCCATAATCGGCCCTGGTCAACGCCGGGCAAAGCACGTGTGTGTACTCTAGCGTGGTTGCGCGGGGACACAATGTCTCGACCACTACGTCGGTCACAACACGGTAATGTTAAACAACACATAATAAGAACCTCACCGAAACATACACGAGTAATTTCTAGGACGGTCAGATTAACAATATAACTAGTGACAACAAAGCCATTTAATCTACATACGCAATAGCATGACCTTGACTGGATTCATCTGAACCCTCATCTAGCACCCGACGATCCTACGGCGCCTAACCACCTGTTGTCCGAGTTTTTAACTTGTAGATGAAAAATTATTGTGTCGCTCTCATCAGCATTTATGAGGTTTTGCAATAAACCAAACGGTTATGATCAATTGTTTACCCGTAAACAAATCAAATGTACATTTTATTATCACCTCATCCTACTTTTACACTTCATATACATTAAGCGCCAGGAGCCAGTATATGGACCATTATCAATCCAGAGGTCATAACGGGATCAGCTGGTGATACAAGCATCGATATGTGTAAACACCGTCCTCAAATGTCATTGAAACTATTTCTTAAGGTGCACAGGCACTGTTTTTAATTGTTTAAAACAAATGGGTAAATAAAACACAACAAAATTTTTGCCGAGAAAGATCCTCGTTTTGTCAGTAATAAGGTCCATGTACCCGCAGTGTTCTAGTGAGGCGGTAGAAGGCCATCCAGCGAGAATACGGTGCAGCTTGTTCTATCGTTGCAGCTCCTCGGAGTGTACTCTCCACAGGTTGTGAACAGTGTTCAATCAAGACAGTCGATTTGTCTGTAATTGTTAAATATGTATTTATTAACTTAAAATCTATGAAAACAACTTTTATAAAAAGAAATTTTACTTCTGGGTGATTTAGGTTTAAGTTGGAGTATCCCTAGTAGTCCTATTCCCTGGGTAGCCCTAACAATTCCTACTTCCCTTATATCCTAGTGTAGTCCTTAATCAACCTAAAACCCTACGCTCCAACTTAGTAAAATCCACCCAGAGTAAAATTTCTTTTTATAAAGTTGTTTTCATAGATTTTTAAGTTAAAAATACATATTTAACATTACAGCAAATCCGACTGTCTATGAACACGTTCAAACCTGTGGAGAGTACACTCGAGGAGCTGCACATGAACAACTGCACCGGTCTCGCTGGATGCCTTCTACCGCCTCACTAACCTGCGGGTAATGGGACCCTATTACTGACAAAAGATTTTCTGAAATTTTTGTTTTATTTACCCATTTGTTTTTAAACAATTAAAACAGTCTGCACTAAAATAGTTTCAATGACATTTGAGACGGTGTTACCATATCGATGCTGATCACCAGCTGATCCCGTTATGACCTGGATATGGTCATATACTGGCTCTGCTTAATGTATATGAATGTAAAAATAGATGAGTGAAATAAAAATGTACATTTATTTGTTTACGGTAAACAATTGATAACGTTTGTTTATTGCAACATATGCTGAGAGAGACCAATAATTTTCACTACAAGTAAAACTGACAACAGTGTTAGGCGCAGGGTGCAGATGAGGGTTCAGATGAACCAGTCAAGTCATGCTATTGGTATGTAGATTAAATGGTGTCACCTATATATGTTAATCTGACGTCCTAGAAATACTCGTATGTTTCGGCGAGGTCTATATGTTTTAACAACCGTGTTTGTGACGAGTGGTCACATTTCCCCCACCACGCTAGGTAACACACGTGCTTGCCGCGTGACCAGGGCGTAGGACCATGGCGCGTTAGGAGATTTTTTACGTGGCTCCTTCCCCAGTAGGCCTATCCACGTGTGTAAAGAGCCCCAACCATCGCTCTTTACGGTGGTAGCCATTCCATGACAAATCTGCTACCTCCCAACATATTTTTTTTTTGTACCTCACCTCTCGGTGAGATAGATTTTATACTTTAATTTTTTATTTATATTTTTTTTTTTATTTTATCCATTGCAAGTTCAACAGTTCACTATACTCGGAGAAGTCTTTCAATTCACTCTACTAAAAAACGTAAAATGGGTCTTTGTACTTATTTTTATTCCTCCTCCGTGTACCTATTCAAAGCAAACACAAAGTGATCCTCAACTCAATGCCTAACCTCTCTCTGTCTCTTTACTAATAATACAAGGAGATATACTAAATGCCTATTACTGAAGAAACTGCTCAGGTACTTTTACTATAGTTGCTGTCACAATTAAAGGCCCTATCAATGTTTCCACATTAACGAATGTCTTCTCAAGCGCATCATCAAACACGTAAGAGGTTAATTTAGATGCTGCCATGAAAGGTATAATCCCTTCTTTGGCTATACTTTGATGTTTAATTGTAATTCCAAAGTGAATCAGTAGGTGAGGCTCCATCCTTATATGATCGACAATGTACTCTGAAAATGCTAGGGGCCAATCTATTGAGTCAATGGGAGAGGTCAGTATAAACGTTAGTTTCTTCACGTGTGGGTACGAAACCTCTCACTTCTGTTAACCACATTTCCTAGATTCAAGCTTAAGGAAGGTTGCCATGTTAACGCTCTGAGTGCTCATTTTGCGAATGACACATGAGACGAGTCATCTACAAATTTATAAATAAAACTGTTGGTATCCACCTGTAAGCCTGTGTAGTGCATGTGAGTGTTTGAGGGGCATAATTATTTAAAGCTCCTAGACATTCTGATTTTGCGGTGAAATTACAGAGTGAATAGTGTTTTGATGGATATGTCAGCGTGTATGTATTGAAGTGGACCTGAGATCACACATAAGAGCATATTTAAGTGACGTAGAAAAATCGGTATGGTAAAATGTTTGTGATAATTGACTTTATCCATACACTGGAAGGTATTTATGTTATTAAAAACAATAAACAAATATAAAATGCTAACATTCGAGCAAATAACTATGTAATGACGTAATCTAACAGTTTGCTGTATCAGATGGCTTAAGAAGAGGGAAATCAGCGTTTATCGGCTCCGTCATCAGTACACATTCAATGTGGTCACTATATTACACGATCACGGTCCCAGGACTTACAGAGTTTAGGCCTGCCTTAGAGACCTCGGTTCATGCTGAGCCGTTCGGAGCATAGACTTGTTCATCTCCATGCCCAAGTCCACGCATCCTACTGAGTTCCCACATTCACTCCTTCAAATCAGTCTCACCCTCCACACTGTCCAAGGGTCAACCTCTCCCGGGCTTACGGGTTTTAAGCCGGCCGTGAAAGAGGTCCGAACTGCTCCAGGACTTACAGGTTTTACGCCGGCCTTAGAAGCAGAAGCTCCCTTGACGCGAGGGTGATCAAACATTTCACACTTATGTGACATTTGAAGGTAAAGATGACGGGGGGAGATATACACTCAAAACATTTGTATTTTGCACTTTTCGGCCAACCACCCAAAAGAAGGGTCTGGAGTGCAAAATTATATGTAATGGCTGCAATAATACAGTACAATTATCTAGTATTTAAAAAGTTCTTTTGTACGTAATTGAAATACCTGTAATAATAAAAATAATTTAAAATTTTTACTCGTTGTCAGCTCTCATAACATAATTCAATACTAGTACACATCTGAAGGAAGCGGTTTAACGAACGTTCGGTCACAACCAACGGATGTGGTGGGTTATAATTACATTTAATCTCTCTCTATGTATGTCTCAGGATTTGTAATGAAATTTTAACGTTGTGATTGGTGAAAAATGTAGTTTTTTAAACATGTTAGAGTGTTAATTTTTGTTTCTTAAATCCAAACGGTACAGTATCGTAGGGTCCTTCAAGTCTCCTTTTGGGCCCTGTAATTTTAAAAGACTTTGTTTCTTTGACTGTAACAATGTCTTTGTCCTTGGTTCGTCTTATTCTGTTCTCTTCTATGTCCACTGAGTCAAATGAATTACTCAGAACTAATGCTTTCAATGTTTCGAAATTTAATTTTTCGCTAGTTTTTAAATTTAGAGTAAGGCCTTTTATTTTACAAACTTCAACTAGTGCGTTTTTATTTGTTGACCAGACAAGATAGGCGTAAGTCTTGGGGCCTCCGGAAACAAATTCTACTATGTATGACCCTGGACCATAGTCAGCTAAACTCGTCGGTCATTTCGCCCAAGTAGTCCCCTGTGGGGACCTTGTGCATACTCTCCCTGTGTACGTAAAGGACACTGTCCTGTATCATAGTAAAGAACTTGCCTCCCTAACTTTTCTAAGTGTTCATTACAGTTTTAATCGAGCATGTGACGTTGTAAATGCTCGCAACCACAACATTCACTGTCCTTAGGGCTTCTGCGGCTTCTTCAATATGCTGCCAGTTCACAATTAGTACAGTAATCGTTAATAATTTGAGTAGTATTTTACATCTATTTCAGGGTTGGACAGCAACTGAAAGTATTCAAAAGGGGGTCTCTTATGATTGATGTTTTTGTCTGATTTTCCCTTTGACCAAATTTACCCCAGAAAGAATTTAACATCAATTTTAGCAAGGGAGCGAAGACCTCCGTTCTTTTCAATTTTTGAAAGGGTCAAGTCTGACACCTTCGTGTTCATAATAATTTTGAACGAACGTACTTAGCCTTGTCCTCTTCAGTGAGGCACCAAGAGGGGTAGCCCGATGCCTCCTGTTTAATCTTGAGAAATTTGTTAATAAAATCCGTAAAAAGACCACCGTCTTCGTAAGTAATAATTTTATAATCCCAAAGTTCGTACATTTCTAAAATGGTATACCCCTTCTCTACGGCCTTTCTCATTTCCTGCATTGTCCATGTCCCTGTCAATGCTCTTTCTTCGATGTTATGGTTACAGTCTGTGTTTAGCATTTCTAGACCACATGTACGGCATAAAACAAACATTAATTTATTGTTCATGCGTGCTGGAAGGACGGGATGGTACAAATTTTAGTGGAGGCAATACTTTACATTTCATGAGACCTTCGGCCTCCATGCCTCTTTCTCTACACTCCTTGTCCCCTACATATATTTTTGGATGGGATAAAACATAAGGAGAAAACTTATTGACAAACGGGTACAAGGAGCAAACGTCTACATACTGAATTGTTTCCCCGTCCTCGCACTTGTGATAAGATTTTGCATTGCCTGTTCTGCCCCCGAAGAAGGCCTCTCTGGGATTGAGTGGGAGTGTGTTTAGAATGGGGAGAAAATTTAGATAATCCAATTTTTGTTCTTTCTTTAAATGATTGAATTTACACTCCCACATTTCAATTACTTCATAGTCAGATGCTCGGAGACGAGCCATTTTAGCTTTGGTTCTCTCGAACCTTAAGTGCAGGGAGTCGGAAGGGTCCTCTTTGAGTGGTTCTTCTCTATTAAATGGAAAACATTTCGGGCACCCATGGAAATAACAGCCCTGAAATTCATAGATTCGTTCTCCGTCAAAACCGTCTCTACTTTTTAATCCCTCGATTTTAACTTCTCTGTCCCCTCCCCGCATTGCTGAATGCGGACACTACGCTGTTCTTCCTACCAGCTTCAGCCATTGTAAAGCAATAGGCGATTGGTTATCAACCATACGGTATCCGTTCTTTGGGAATAGACCAATAGTGTTGGCTTTGAGAAAATTCCGTCTAAAAACCAAATTACAGGCACTGGCAATGGTGACGGCTTCCATGAATGGATCTACATTACATTCTTTCAGAAACATGTTTCTAAACTTAATACACGCTTGCGCCAGTATCTCCACATCGGAGATACAGTACTCGACCAACTCTTTTTGAAAGTCAAAAACTACATTTTGGTTAAGTTTGGTCGTTGTGCCAATTTTCAAAATCTTTGTAAGTCTTTTCAAACATTGATTCAGGGCAGTAGTACTCCTTGGGTGGTATGGGGCCCACATAATTTTGGTTTGCCAAAGTGTTGAAAAGATGAGGGAAGTAACCCTTCTTCTTCTCCGGGGGAGATCAAAGGCTTTTGGGTAGTGCAGAGAGGGCCATGGGGAAATAATTTAGCGAATCGATAAATCTAACGTTATCCAGTTCCATAAGAATGACTTTAGTGCCACGCATAATTAGCTCTGGAGTGAATTTTGTTTTGTTCGAGAACGTACTTTAACAGAAATTGAAAATCAAAACCCTGACCGTTATGAGCCATTACACATACGTTTTTGAATTTTTTTCTCTCCTCCATTACGTAATTCATAAATTGATTCACAGGATCACTATCAAAGGATCTTTGTTCGGTCCTTTGCACATTTCACAAGATTTACCATTAATACATTTCCAACAAAATTGTTGAGAAACACAAAGGTTAACTTTATGAACTCTAGATTCTTCCGTTAAAATTTCATCTTGACGGGTCTCTAAATCAAAGAAAATGAAAAGAAAGTCTTTGGTTTTTGGTTTGTTTGTGTCGACCCGCATGTAACATTGATGGTTCGGGGGCATGAAATCGTTACATATTTTACAAAAAACTTCCCCGCACACGTGTTTTGACTTACGACTGTTGAGAAAGACAAGCCATTTGGCACTGTAAACATTTTTTTACCGACTTGCATCGTTTGACTCTTGTGGGCTGCGAAACAGATCTGATTTTTCATGGTCATGTTACAGTCAGGGCATAAAATTCCCCCATGCTCCTCTTTACAGGGTGGAGAAACGGTTTGACATGCAGGACAGATATTTGAACATCTGTGTTCAGCTTTGTGGTCATAAGGGGACATGGCATGCTTCACAATAGAAATGGCATGCAAAAGCTGCAGTTAAGCTAGTTATTACGTTGTAATGGCTTTCGTGATACAGCAAGTTTATTTTGTACTGAGCATCGGAGTTAGTACCTGAAAAAATAAACATCTCGACCCTTATTATCGTAGTTATAAAACTGTAATATTGTACTTTTTGAGGTGGTCTTGAAATTTATTAAGTTCGGGGATCCCCGCTCCCTGTTCAGAAATTTGCACCCCGGCTTTAGTCCATCAGTTTTTGGGCTCTAAAAGTTTGTCGCTTACCCATGTCCTGCCTTATTGCTTTGAACTGAGGATCTTTTTTGGCATAGGCTTTTTGCTACCACTATAGCTCGGTGGCAGACACAGATTATCACTATTCTTAATGACTACGATACCATTAACGTGCTTTACATTCTTCTTGGAAATTATTGTACAAACCTGGTCTTCTGAGGCCACCACTACCTACTGGAATATTGGTGCGGGTGCACTTAACTCTAAATGTGTCCATGGACTTAATCGAATCCGTATTACTTTGGATAAAGTTTTCCAAATATATCCCAAATTATATCCCCGTGAAACTTGATTTGCAGGTCTATAAGCGATATATCCGGAATCTTTGGTCCTAAAATTCAGAGAATCTAAAGTGAAGCCTAGGTAGTCATATTCGGTAGTACCGGCTTTCGCCTTTTCGACAATACTCCCAAAACCCTTTTTAATCCAATCAAGTTCGGACACTCCTTTGGGTACTGGGTTAAACTTGAAAACTGTTTCTGACCCATATGTTCTAAACCTTCTACAGTAGGTTTCACCGGTATGCAAAACTTTTACGGGATCCATGTTGTATGTAATTAGCTCTAAAATAATACAGCAAGCAGCTTTGATACAAGCTTTTGGAATGGGTGTTGACTGTTCAACGTCACGTCTAAGAATGACAAGAAGACCACGTCACGCATTTAAGTAAGTGTAGGAGGTGCGCATGCGCAGTAAACTTTTTTACAGTGCACTGTGGTATAATGTAATAACCGAAATAAAATTACACAAAACTTGATTATAAATACGACACACAAATAAATTAATGAAATCTATGTTGGATTTGTCCACTACGATACAAACACAGTAACACAACGAATTAACTTGTTCACTTTCATAAAAACCACAATAACACTGTATTAGATTTAAAGAAGCAATAGTATAAACACTTTAAGAACACACACAGTGTAAAGGAGTTTTAATGTCTGTGATCGCTAAATAAAGTACAAGCACTTAATAAACTGAAAAATGTAATAAAACTCCTATAAGCTAATTTACTTTTATAAAATTTCTTGTCTTGATATCGACTCTGTATACACAATGTTGTGCAATATCAAGGAACAGAGCGACATAGGTCTTACCTCTTTGACATCCACCTCCAGGACTGGCGAGACAGGGAAATCTCTGCCGCCTGTGTAGAACACCGACCAATCAGAGTGCTTGGCGGCTATTTTAGACCAATCAGAGACGCGCTTATTTTGACCAATGAGGTCTCTTAAAATTGCGGTTGCAGCTGTACCGTTACTCGTCTGGGTTTTTACATGTAACCGCAAACCTCAATCATCGCATCCTGTATGATTAACTAAATTCAAAGTATACGAAGCGGGTATACGTTTTTGAAAATAGACTATAAATAAGTTAAAGCTCTTTACATCACACTCGGGAGAAAAATTAAAACTTATTACACACCGAATGCAGTACCTATGTATTATTCCGACTGTATTCAGGATGGCAGATATCCCGTGCTGTACTGAAGATGTTATAATAGTTATTAGTTTTAATATTGTTGTAGAAAATGAATTAATCAGAGTCCGAGGATGCAGGTAACCGCAAAACCGCAAACTGTCCGGTTACGAGCAGTGTCATGAGCCGGTGCAATGGGTAAGTCACTGTGGTCGAGATTTCATAAAGTGCTAGTATAGATTATAATATAAACATTAGTATAACGCGGTCTCGAGACGATTGGACTAATACCTCTGTATGCGTCTCTTTATAAATAAATTAAAGTAAGGGAACAGCTAGGAAACCAGAGTGAGGTATGATGGGTCTTTAGATGTCCAAGTATAAGCGACATATATAATTACACACGGTAAAGCTTAAATTGTATGGGATGGTATTCCGTATTAAGCTACGCCCGCTTGATATTATGAAAATGAGAGCCTGGCCGTTAGAAAGTGATGGTGGAATTTAACGTGGATAAAAAGTTGGAGTGCCGTAAAGGGAGGCGTGGGTTTAAGTGAAAACAAAATACTTGATTAATATGGAAACTAAATGTCCTAAGCAGTAGTTGAATATAAATGTATGGTGCTTTGTTAATAATGAAATACGGTTCTTTTAATTACCGGTTAAGTCTGCTTGAGAGTTGGGTCCCGGAATGAAGTGATAGACATCCAAGTGAAAGGTAACAGAAATTAGGGTCCCGTGATGGGTTGCGTGGGATAAGAGTATATGAAGTACTTCGTAGACATTAGGTGTCCAGGTATTGAAACATATGCACGGGCATTGATCGGCAAATAGTAGTCGCTCAGAAGGTACGCCTCGTGTTATAAGCTGTTAGCTTGAGACTAGGACCTCGGGCTGAGAATATCCTGTTGGGAAAGTACTCGGTAAATATTAGCATTACACTTTCAGGTAATGTATGAATATTTGTCAGTAAAAATGAGAGTCCCGTGTTAGGCCTGGTTTTTTTTAATGGGGACCTCGGTATGTTAGAAATTGAACGAAATGCAAGTTTGAACCCTACGAAGGTAAGGCTAACTAAGATTGTGCGTTGTGCTCGGTAAATACTCGTATATGGAGATTAATACGGTAAAGTGTGTTAACTATATGTGTGGGAACCAGTACAGGGTATTAATGGTGGGAAGACAATTTTCGAATGTGACGCTACGCGTTAGTAAACACTTTAGAGTGTGGAGTCGTGGAGTATGTGTAAGGGCTAAGAGACGTGGTGTACGACATATTATATGGATGCCTGTTTGACTTTGTGGATACTAGTCGGTAATGTGTAGGTGGGTCTAAATTGGGTATGGGTGATACCCCTGGGTAAGAGTACGGGAGGCATTTGGAAAGTGTTGTTGTCCCGTCAGTGTGAGGGTGAGGGCCTGAAGACGCTAGGGTACACGAGATATAGGCGCATACACACGTAAAGCTCGGGGAGTTAGAAAATCATAGTATGTGCAATATCCGTAGTTAAGAGCGAGGTATGGGAGACAATAGGAAAGTGTGAAGCCTCTGCAGGATCCGTTAGAAAAGTAGGTGCTTAGCATGTACAGGAGACGGACTATTGCAGGCCTATGTGGTACATTGATCGGTAAAATTGTAAAAATCTGGGTATAGGCTTTATGCCTGACTAGGAGTGGAAAGTGTGGGGCCTCGGTAGGGTGCGGATGAGGGCCGAAGACGCTTGGGTACACGAGAGAGAGAGAGAGACGGAGAGAGAGATGAGAGAGAGAGAGAGAGAGAGAGAGAGAGAGAGAGAGAGAGAGAGAGAGAGAGGTGGGGAGGCTGTAGGTGTATACACACGTAAAGGTCAGGGAGTGAGAAATCATAGTATGTGCAATATCCGTAGTTAAGAGCGAGGTATGGGAGACAATAGGAAAAGTGTGGAAGCCTCTGCAGGGATCCGTTAGAAACAGTAGGTCTTAGCATGTACAGGGAGACGGACTATTGCAGGCCTATGTGGTACATTGATCGGTAAAATGGTAAAAATCTGGGTATTGGCTTTATGCCTGACTAGGAGTGGAAAGTGTGGGGCCACGGCAGGGTGCGGATGAGGGCCGAAGACGCTTGGGTACACGAGAGAGGTGGGAGGCTGTAGGCGTATACCACGCGTAAAGGTCGGGGATTTAGAAATCGTAGTGTAGTATGTGCAATATCCGTGGTTTAAGAGCCGAGGTATGAGAGGTAATAAGCATAGTGTGAGTTTTCTGTAGCGACCATTAGAAATACAGGTGCATGTCCAGGAGACGGGCGATTGCAGGCCTATGTGGTACATTGGACTGTAAATTGGTCAAAATTCGGGTATGAGCGATACGCTCGGGTAGGAGTACTGGAGGCAATCGAAAAGTGTAGGGTCTCGGTAGGGTACGAGTACACGGTTAAAAGATCATCATTCACCCGATAAAAAGATAGGCGATCAGAGTACCGATTTGGGTTATAAGTTGGAACCCTGTGAGGGACTGTTCAGGTGTGGGTCTGTAAGAGACCGGGGGTATAGATGGGTGGCTAGGTCCTGGAGTGGAAGTGTTATAAATAACAGTGTGGGCAATATATGTGGTTAAGAGTATTGGAGGCATTCGAAATGTTTGGGTAAGGGCCGTTAGAAATGTGGGTGCGGTTTTGTCATGCATTCCTGTACTCGAAAAGATGGGTGACGGAATATGTCGTGCAAGGCCGGTAAAGAAAGGTTAGGCGGTCAAAATCCGGGTATGGGCATTACGCCAGGCTCGGAGTGCGGGAGGCAGTAGGAGACTGTGTCGGACTCCTGTAGGAGCCATCAGATACGCGGGTGCGGGTGTTAAGGACTCTCAGGTACTCAAAAAGGTGAGTGTCCAATAGGCTTCGACACGGGACCTGTGGACGGGTGGGTTAAGCAGTACAGAAAGTCAGAGGTGTGTGACAAACAGGAAGTCTAGGTTGAGATAAGTCGTCGGAAAACAGGAAGTCTGTGGTTAGGAAACACCGAAATGTACCTCCCATAAGAGACAATCTCCCATTGGCTAGGGGAGGGACCAGGAGGTGACAGGGGGTGTAGGAGGGGGTGGGTGGGGGCAGGGGGCGTGGCCTAGCCGCCATTGCTGCCCTCTCATTGGTCCAGAGGCGATGGTGGTGGCGGGGGAGGGGTGCAGGGGGCGTGGCCTAGCCGCCATTGCTGCTCTCTCATTGGTCCCAGAATAACTCCATAAGAGCCCATGTTACGGCCAGATCCGCGGGAGGTCTACTGTTGAGGTTTTAACGTTAACTTTAATAATTCCCTATTTATGCAAAATGGTTGAAACATAAGAGTTATGGGCTGCTTAAGTTGATAGATGTTTGTAAAAATAAGTTTTCTTAGATACCCTCTTTTAATTTAAGCAGCTATTAATCATGTAAAGGCGATGAAAATAAATATACCTAACAAAATTATATTCTTGCAAATTTATAATAGGGTAAACGGATTTGGAATATTTATAAAACAATGAAAAAGCATGAGTTTGAAAAGTTAAGTGATAATTATTTTTATTAAATGTTTGTAAATTTTACTCTAATAATGCTAAGATGTTGGTTACTTTAAATTTTTTTTTTTAATGAGGTTGTTTTAAAAAAAAGAAAACACATTTACACAAGCAGATGTATAATATTGCCCAATAAGGGACTTTGTAAGTGATTTAATCTTTATTTTACTAGAATATATCCTTACTAAATGTGCATTTAAAATTTCACGTTAATTTTATATCCAATTTTAAATTTTCTAATACAAATTGGTTTATTTATTTCCTGTAGTATGTACATTTACCATTTGATTTCTACTGTGCAAGAGATTTTTAACTGTAAATAACTAAGCATATTATATTTGAAGTTAGTCGATTAATTTGAAAGTATAGTATCTAATCATGTATGATTGACTTTGACATGCTGTATGAAGATTAATAAAATACAATTTCAGACAAAGGCGGACGATATTGTGAAAGATTATTTTAAAAGTATGGAAATATCCTTGGTTTTGTCTTCAATAAATCATTGTTAATACTATGAGGCAGTAAAAGTTTGAAACTTCTGTAATAATATAATCTGTCAACAAACTTATCAATGAATAAGTTATAAATTGATATTTATAGACTATTAACAGTGACGGAAATTGTAACTTTTACCCAAGAACCTATCCCGATTCAAAATAATCATAATTGCAATTTTGATCCATCATAAAATGGATTTGTAATTAATTAGCCCTGTCACTATACTGTTTATGTCAATCATTGTGTGCAAGTGACACCTTTCATTTGAGCAACAATATCTGTCAAAGTAAGAAAATATGAGTGATCAGTGAACATACACACAAACACAGACCATCACTCTGTAACAACTATTTACGGGATAATGTGAGCTATGGGGTATGGTTCCCGATCATTTATAAACACCCAGTACAAGGTGCCCACTATGTGAATCGCGTAAATAGGTCGAAGGAAAAACAAAAAGGGTTTCGTCATTTGTTTAAAATTACATAATTACTTTTAGAATAACGTACGAAATCGTCATCATGATTCATCATTACGTGCTGCGGATAGGCTGAAAATAAGGGTTATTTTAAGTCTAAACTTATTTAAAGCCGAAGGTATCTTTTGCATATTTCCTTTATTCAAACTGTATCGCATTTTACAAAGCAAGAATGATAAAAAGTTATGCGGCGAATTGCCTCCTGCTCGTACCTCCTCCACGAAACTCACAAAGTATCTTCTGTCTTCGCTGCTCTTTAATGTATAAATACCACAAGTTTATGAAACAATCCTGTTCCAATTAACTGTTAACTACTTCCCCAACAGACTGTTTTTGAAGTGTCTGAGAGAAATATTATTTTGTTTTTTTTATCGCTGATCCGTTATATAGGTGAAACTTTACTAGACGCAGACTGTCAGTTAAAAAAGCATTTTCTGACAAACTATGCTGTATTTTATTTTGATGATATATAATAGTTTTCTCACGAGAGGTTAGTATTACCTACTTACTATTAGAAAATACCAGTAGACACAAAATGAAGGAAAAAACTTATACAGGAATATATGTTTTTATCTTTTTTTGCATAGTGTCTGTTTGTTGCATACGTATGTGTGATTTTTGTTGGAAAGAATCACATCTTAAAATATAAATAACTCGAATATCGACATTCCCGTCAAGATAATTAAAAAGAAAACTGAAATAAAATACACATCTCTTTTCCGTTTCAAAATGGCAAAACTTACAAGTTTTAGCAATAAATATTTATTAAAAACAAATTGTTCCATCACCTCACGGGACACGCTTTACATTCATCTATTCCTAACAATCCGTATTTTTGGAATGTATATCCAAGATTATTAAGTATACACCTGTATGTATTTTTGAACCTCGTAACATACAGGTAGTATATGTAAATCCACTGTATTGTTTGAGAAGTCTGTAGATATTTGCTTAGATGTCTTCTTAAAAGGATTAATTTTGTTAAGTATGGGTGGGTTGTAATTTTTTTCAAGACCAGGTCTTGTGCGAGTGTACGTAGCGTTTGGCAAATTTCGTATCCAATAAAACTTTTATTTCCCAGTGAAATTATTTAGTGTAGCGATTAACTTTATATTTTGGCAGTCGAAAAGTTGTTTCAATACACACTTTTACCGCATAACATAAAAAATGGGAAATAAATTGCATCTCAATTAAAGAAAACATGAAAGAAATATGTTTATCGCCTTACCAGTGCGTTGTAAATATTATTCTAGAAAACAAAAATTAGAGAGAAGGCTTCTTAATGTTTATAAAATTACAGGTCGTTAAACATATTGTTTTAACAAACAAAAAAAATGCTATTGATAAAGAAATCACCGGTAAAGTCAGTTGTTTATTGCATGGAATTTAAATCTATCGGGGGAAAGGAGTTTAGATTCCTTTGTTGAAGTAAACAAACCATTTACGCTCTTGTACTCAAAGAGATGCTACAATCCAACAAAGACCAGGGAGTCATTTAGCAGAACAGAGCATTACAGCATTAGTACAAAGTTTGATTGCTGCAGTTCAGCACTAATCTCTCTCTTTCTACTTACCTTCAATTTTGTCGTCATAAAATATTAAATAAGAAAAAATACTGTCGTAATTAAGTGATATTTTCAATGTTTTAAACGATTTTTTCTTCTGATTTAATGTACTTTATATGTGTCCTTAAACATGTTACAACAATACAATTACAATCAACAAAAATATGAAATGTAAAAACATAAAAGTTGTGTTTAATAAAAGAAAATTAATAAACGAAAAAATATACTATTTAATTTATTAGTTAATATTACTATTTGTATGTTGTGATATGTTATGTACTACTAAGCTATGTATTTTAGTGTCGTCTGGGATATTAGAGAACACAAAATTTAACAATTATTCCCACAAACTATTACATACTCGAATAATTAAATACTCGAATAATTCACGAAGTTTCAATTTATGTGTGTCAATTCCAAAGTTCAGTAAGTTTTTAGGTATTAAAAAGAAATTGCGAGTATTGCCGTTCAAACTTTTGGTTGTCAAAATGTTATTTGTATTATTCCTAGTGTTGTTAGGATAATATGTAATGCATATATTTTATTTTTGTTATAAAATTAGTTGTTCAAACAGGGAGGCATCACTCCCAATTAAATTTTGCTTTTTTTAAGCAAACTATGAAATTTTTAACGTCACGTTTATAGAGGTGTGTTGTAAAATTGAAAAAGGGATTTATTTCCTGCCAAAATTAGAGTTTAATACTTTTGTTTGAATATGAGAGGATTATGTGGATACGGTAATGAGAGATAGTATAATGTTGTAAAAAAATTTACCAGTATTTGTATTTATTGTTTGGAAAATTAGTTACCAGGCAGAGGCTTTAAAACTATAAAATTTTTTATTTAACTGTATTGAGGAACAAGACTTGCTTATAATGTAAGTTAATTTTGAAATTAAAACGGTTTAAACAATTGTACAACAGTAAAAAAACAGTGTTATTAAAACAAAATAAAACAACTTGAATGGTTGATGTAATTTGACTAAAGTGGCTCATCTTAAAACAAAACCAGAATTAGAAAACTCTCAATATTTTTTAACTATTTTTACCATAATTTTACTATGAGATTATGTACAACTCTTTATATATTCTTCGGTTGTTTTTTTCTACTGTCTTACCCTCTTAAAAATGTTTGGGAAAATCCGATGGCTTGCAAATGGTCTGGATTGGTGAAATCTTTCGGATTCTGAGTAGATAGCAACAGGTGTTAAACCTGTATATGACTGGTTGCAATTTTTTAATCAGTACTCGGCCCGATGTGGGTAATATAATTAAAAATCTTCGCCTTAATAATACTATTTGGATTAAGATTCCTTGCAACAGGAGCCGAATAGCCCAAATTGAAGAACGGGAAACGATAAGGTTAAAAAGAAAAGGGGGTCAAGCCTCTCAAGTTCTATAAATAAAAAAAATACCACATCAATATTATAATACAAATTTGAAACCGATGGATAATATATTACGGTAATTTTCTCTTTAATGTACATATTTATGATCAACCATTTTAAAAATACTACACACACAAATTGATAGATTGATTTAAGCATTCGTTAAATTTCTTGTTCCTTTGAAAGATCAGGTAACATTGTAATTAAAATAATGTAACCAGACCTGAAGTCTTGTTGGGTTTAAAAATGGTGAACAGCTAATTAACAAAGCGGAGGGCTGAGAGCGTAGCTGTAGCTGGCTGCAGAGGCCCCCAATTTTAATGAACGTTCCGAGACCATTGGTTGATCTGTGTTGCGGCCCGAACAAGCCTTGTTTAGCCCCTGTTTAATTTGTCCCCAACAGAATCGCTTCAGGGTCCCCCCGCTTTTGTATTTTTGGCTTAAATTACCAGATTCTTTAGTCAGTAGCGAAACATTCAAACACAGTGAATTGTTTACAATGAGGTTGTTGGAATTGGGAATGGGTTGTTGGAATGGGCAATGGTTTTCTCTAAGTCCTCATTATGAAAAAAAAATCGGTATTAGAGTTTCGCTACAAGTAGAGTTACAATACGGATTCTGACGCGCAACAGTAATAAAGATAATTAAACTTAGCATACAACATAGAAGGCAAGAAACTATATAGTAATTCAGTTTTTTATTCAAATATTTGCGAGTTAAAAAAAACTCATGTGAGAAAAATTAAAATATGGATATATTTAATGTCTTGAGAGAGAAGAACTATAATTATTGATAACACGTTATTGGGCGCTACCATAGATTTAGCTCTAATATATTCAGATACATAGTTTCATGTCCGCCTAGGTTGTCGATGAGAAATGAAGGCATTTTAACATTGGGTCTCTTATGACTAACGTATAGTTTATGCCATACTCATGGAGTTTGGAAAACCGAATCCTTTTAAACCGAGACAAAGTGTGTCACAAGAACCCGTCGCAAAGTCCAGCTGTAACCAATATGCAATTTATCGAGCGATTTATCTTAGCTGTTGTGATTAATAAATGTATTTATGAAGTACATAACACAGAAGAAGCCCTGGGGTACAAGAGAGAGAATTCAACTGGAACGATAAATCAAGATTTGGAGCCTATTCCACCAAAAGACACTTAGCTAGTTGAAGATTCATAGTGAATATTTCCGCAGTCCTACGAAGTCTGTGATGTGACAGGAAGACAACAGGAAAGCTACAGATATAATTGATCAAGAAGTTGTATAACTGATATTAAACAGTTTGATTGGGATAAAACCCTGAATGAAGACCCTAAAGATCAATAAGAATGGCAAAAGGAGGCTGAAGTTTGGCATAAAATCAATATCGGTTTCAACTTTTAGTTTGTTGACGGTTGCTAACAGGAATAAGCATTAAGAATTTTCTGTAGTATGCACAATGAAAATTTATAGGTATCGGAGAGGAGTTATAGACGGGTAAACAATACCAAGCTCAAGAAATACCAAGGGTTACTTTGAGCCTTATAAAAATGATGCCGTGTGAAAAAATCGATGTGAAGAAAATCCTAAACTTTGGACTAAACTAACTGTATTGGGGAAAGATGACACAGTAAATTATATGGTAATTTCAGCAATTAATTAAGAGGGAGTAGTATGGACCCCCAAACTGCGCCCAGTGGAATCTTCCATAGAACCTCAATTGCTAAACGGTGCAACAACTTTATAGACTAATCCAAGATTACCGAGGTTTAACGATCCGAGTTATCTTGGTGGATGAAAAGACACAATAGGCCTATACGGCTTATGCGAAGTTTGGCATAAAATAATAGGTTTCAACGTTTAGTTTGTAACGTTTGCTAACAGGATAGAGCATTAAGAATTTTGTGTAGCACAATGAAACTTTAAGGTATCGGAGGTTTAGAGGGTAAACAATACCAAGCTCAAGAAATATCAAGGGTTACTTGAGCCTTATGAAAAATGATGCTCGTGTGAAGAAAATCTAAACTTTAGACAAAACTAACTGTTTGGCGAAGATGATACAGTACATTATATGATAATTTCAGCACTTAATTAAGAGGGAGAGTATGACACCCAAAGTCGCCCAGAATCTTCATAGAACCCAATTGCTAAAGGTGCACAACTATGATAATTAAGAGGACCGAGTTACGACCGGAGTATCTTGTGGATGAAAAGGCACAAAAGACTGTATATGGCTTATAATGTGAGCTATGCCTGAGCCAAATAAATTAAAAGAGTGAATGGAGACATCATTTAAAGACAAGCTATACACGTCAATAATTAAAGTTATATTTTCAATACAATATATTCAAAGGGTGTAATTATTTCTTGGTGGTCTTTAAATTTATTAGTTTAGTTATGGAAAACAATAAAATAA